>NC_089520.1:2870589-3053089 GCF_963924715.1 Thunnus thynnus
ACAATGGGAGCAAGTTCCAACATGACATTTTATGAAAGTTCATAACATGAACAGACATCGTTTAGTTTCAACATCATAATCTCAGGTGACATCCTCAGATGTCTTATTGTCCTGAAAACTACAAATATTACATGTACAATGATGTAAGACCAACAAAATCAGCAAATGTTTTCTTTTTTGCTTGAAAAATTACATAAACAATCATCACAATTAGGGATGCACGATATTGGATTTTTTGCCGATATCTGATATGCTGATATTTCCAACTCACTGTGGCGATGCTGATATATGCACATATTTTTTTTCCAGCTGGAAAGACTATTATGCATGCAATCATAGATTTGTACCAAGTATGATCAAGAAAGACAAGATATGAAGGAAGAACTTAGGAAGACTGTGATGTAATGCACCTAATACGCTGGTTGCCGACCGCCGTTAAACCAAAAAGAAGAAGTTTTTTTTTTCAACAGAGTGGTACATCCTGTCAGCCGAGGTGTTTCCTATCTGTGCAGCTGAACACAGCAGCTCCTCCGCGGACTGTTTCACCCTGACGGTCCCGGTTGTTTCCTCCGCAGGCTGCACTTCACTCAGCCGCCCGTCAGACCTGCTGCTTCTTCCCACTTTAACCTGAATAACAAACCGGGGCTAACGTTAGCTGAGAGGCTAACGTTAGCTGAGAGGCTAACGTTAGCTGAGAGGCTAGCGGAACATGACTGGAGGGAAGCATAGCCAGCTAGCCTCCGCTTGAGAAGCAGCAGGTCTGACGGGCAGCTGAGTGAAGTGCAGCCTGCGGAGGAAACACCGGGACCGTCAGGGTGAAACAGTCCGTGGAGGAAAACACAGTCAGGCGGCGGAGGAGAAGGCGACAAATCGGCTTAATAGTAGGCAGAAAATGTTCATATCGGCCGATACCGATGACGTGCCGATAATATTGTGCATCCCTAATCACAATAGTTGCAGATTAATTTTCTGCCGATCGACTAAGCAGCTCTAGTCCTGATATGAAGCTGTAAACACAAACCACGTTCCTGCACATGCTCAGTAGCGTCTGCCGTACACAGAACTACTCTCTGGAGACTGAAAACGTGATGCTGTTATTAGTCTTTGGAGCCGTTTCTAAACAAACTAACATGACCAAACTCTTTATGATGAATGAAACGTGTCACCCAGTGCAGCGCTGTGACTCACTGACGTGTTTTTAATAGTTTTTGGAACAACAACAACGGAATAAGATATATCAGACTCTGTTTTCTCCCTGCCAGTATTTAAAAAAACACATAATCCAAGTCACTCATATTACTTATAAAAAAAACAGTTTTGTGGCAGCTAAACACTCAAAAATCACATGTAAATGATCCGTGATGTTAACCGAGAGGGATGTTTGAACTGGAGCCGAGGCGTTATAGTGTGAGCTCTTTTAGTTTTGCTCGTTTTGCGTCATGTGACAGAAAGAGGTCAGAGATGAGAAATTACACTGTGGTTTGTGAGGTCACTCCTGGTGTGTGTGCACGCATGCATTGGGCGTGTGTGTGTGTGTGTGTGTGTGTGTGTGTGTGTGTTGGGGGGGGGGGGGGCTGCAGGTGTTTTCACAGCTGCATATATGAACTTTTGTCAGCATGTGTACATATGTTTGCGTATGCCGACACATTCGTACACACGTGACTGAGAACTTTAAAAAAAAAAAATCTTCATCGTTTTGACTCAAACACAAACATTTACTCCAAAAACGAACAAATCCAAACATCTCTCTTGAAGATAAATAGAAACATTTTAATCTGAGTCGAATTCTGACACCGACTTTCTATTATTCAAAATATTATTTATTTATTATTTTAAATTCCAGAGAAATATTCTATAAAACACACAGTATGTGAAGTTTCCTTTTCAGTTTATTACATTTATCTGCAAGGTGAACAACAGGAGGTCAGATGTATTTTACCAGTAACACAAACACTGATACAACTAATACAATTAATACAAATACAAGTTCAATATATAATAAATTCTAAATTCAAACATGGATCCAGTTCTCTTCACCAACTTCCTGTAAACAATCATAGACGCAGGACAAAATATAGAAATCAAGATGTCTCAGATGTTGTCTGTGTCAAATTAATGTTGACACGTCTGGTTTCTTAAAATCATCACATGAATAAATATGCATGTTTTCAAAATATTTCTGTAATCTTCTACCCTGATTACAGAAACCAAGTTTCTCGTTACAGTTAAGAAGGCCGACAGTAACCTGGTGACTTAAACGCATGTAAACACGTTTCATGACATTGAAGCTGGATGGAAACTTTCTGCTTCTCCAGAGAACAAACATCAACATCTCTGCAAACCTGCGTAGAGACGAGTGTTATTGATCACTGTAGCTGTAGCTAGCTGTTAGCCTCACAAACATCCCCAAACAACCTCTGTGCAGCCAGATAAGCTAATATAATATAATATAATAATAATTCCAGGTTTAGTCGTCTCAAACTGAATAAAATTTACACACATACACCCCCCCAAAAAAATAAAACTGTGTTGGACGTCATGACAAACAGTAAATTCACAGTTGCAAATGTTTCAATCAGATCTTCATCATCACTTTACATTTACACAAGTCAAAATGACGACAGTCTGCAACTATTAACGTCTCCAGTGGAGTAATATAATAATATAATAATATAATAATATAATAATATAATAATCATCGATCACAGGTGTTAACTTCTGGAGTACAAAGAAATATGACAAACAGACAAAACCTCAAAGAGAAAGAAAAGAGTAAAAGAAATAAAATTAAACAAATAAATAAAAAGGAAAAAGGGAAATCATAACCAATAAAATAAAGAATAAAACATAATATTAACCTTTGACCTTCTTCAGGAACAAGAGACAGAATTCTTTTAGTCAACAAACAGCTGAACACTGAGTCTCTTTATAACAACACACCTGCAGAGCCTCAACATACATTACGCTTCACATCTTGTGCAGACACGACGATATTTATACCACGAAGATCATGTAGTAATATTTTCTGTTTTGAGAAAGTGTGTTTTTACTGAAACACAGACTGTGTGTGTGTGTGTGTGTGTGTGTGTGTGTGTGTGTGTGTGTGTGTGTGTGTGTGTAATGTTCCTAATGAAGCTCTACATCAGCAGCACATGTATTTTTACAGGGCCAGTGATTGGAGCTGCTCTCAGGTTTCATGCTAATTGTGGTCGGGAGCAGTAAAAACATTGGTCATGTTCTCCGTGGTTCATAATTGCTGCAGCAGCCGGTTGAAGCTTAACAACGACTCTGCTGTCACTCTTTTTACCGCCAGCTTCATCCTGAAGACCGATGACATTCATTAAAATGACTTCAAATGTATGATTTATACATTAAAGGACGCGTTCACAATGTTTCAAGTGTGTCTTAAAGCAGCAGTCAGGTGTCTGTATGAACAGTGAAAGAGGTTTTCCTCGCTGTAATCATTCCTCCTGTTCATACTGGATATTAAAAGATCCTTCAAATGTGCTTTCAGTGGAAGTGATGGAGGCCAAAATCCACATCTGAAGCTTCATATTAGCTTCAGATAAACTTTTAAATACATTTTTTGCACAGAAGGAGGACTGTGGATTTTGTCCTCCATCACTTCCATTGTAAGGTCATTATGAAGGGATCTTCTACTGGTCAGAATGAACAGGAGGAATGATTACAGCAAGAAAAACAAACTGGTACAAGTCTGTCTCTCTGTAGAAACATGGAGCTCTGATTAAAAAGTTATATAAGTAGAGAAACAGGTTTTCTGACACTCTCCTCTGCAGTGGATGAGATTAATCTCCTGAAACAACTTTCTGCTGTTCTTCACTTTGGTTTTTTTTTTCTGTCTCTCTGTGATTGTAGATCGACGCCACGCATAGAAAGGAAGGAACGAAAGCGATGACGGAGACCTTCTATGCTGCGATATTTGGATACGATGAGGTGAGACTGAAGATCTCAGAGTAAATAAGGAATCAAACATCTGTTATTTAACAGTTTCCATCCTGCAGATGCTACATCTTTATAAATCTTCCCAACTGATTCTTGTTTGGAAATACATATATATATATATATATATATATATATATATATATATATATATATATATATATAGGATAGTTGTGGATTAGTAGACTAATCGTTGGATCGACTAACGGCTGCAACTCTGACAGTATAAATATTTAATAATTCAAGAATTAAATGCAGTGAAAAGACAAATCAGAGACAGGAATATCTGTAGTTATACAGAATGAAGGATGTGTGGATCAATAATGTGTATGTGCGTACGTGTGCGCGTGTGTGCGTGCGTGTGTGTGTGTGTGTAGGGAGTCCTGGCTGATGACACTGTGCTGGCAGCAGCTCTGTGGAGAAACCTGTTCAACTATCAGTGTGAAGACCCCAAACAGCTGGAGCTGATGGTGGAATACGTACGCAAACAGGTGCGTTTGTTTACATATCCGACGTGTGTGTGCGTGTGTGTGTGTGTGTGTGTGTGCGTGCGCTCACATATTGATGTAATTGTGTTCTCCATTCATGTCTCTTTTTAAAAGAACTGGTCTTTTATTTAATTGATGCACATCCTCTCAGCAGACGTTCAGATTCCTGCTGTTTGACGTTTGCTTTTGCCACATCACAGCTCCTCTTCCTCATCCTCCTCCTCCTCCTCCTCTGCCTCCCTGCTGCAGACCAGCTGTGCTTTATTTTCACCGTCAAATGGTAAAATCCGAAACAATAGAAGAGGATAAAATATGGAAACTGTAGATAAAAAGAAACCGTAAATCATGACTTAAGTTAATTATTTAAGCACGAGAAGAGAAACCAAACGATATTTTAATTTTGAAGAGGAAAGATCGACTCAGTAGCATCAACTCGCCACAGATGGAAAGTAACTAAATACATTTACTGAAGTTATTAACTTAAGTCCAAGTTTAAGGTTCTTCTCCTTTACTTGAGTATTTCCACCTTCTGTTACTTTCTACTTTTATTCCTCTACGTTTATTTGAAAGATACAGTTACTGGTTTCTTTTCAGATTAACATTTTTTACATTAAAGAACAAATATTCTGCACATTTCCAGCTCTATTTTTATATTCTGGGGCTCTACTGGAATATCTTTGCATCATTTCCAGTTAAAAACTCCTTATTTATCTTCTACTGGTCCTTTATGCAGCCCCTCAGTTCAGCCTCTGTCTGAAACAGGCCGTTTTAGCTCCTGTCTCTTTAAGGCTCCGCCCCCTGATGAGCCCACTCTGTTCTGATTGGTCAGCTTTCAGGAAGCTTCCTCCGGCTCCGGAGGCTACGTAAACAAACTATAGTAGCAGGATTTCACTTCTTTTTCTCCTTCTTTACTCCAAATGTCAACTTCTTAAATCCATCCGTACATGTTGGAGCTGAATCACATCTGAAATATGAGAGTGGACAACACATGGAAACACCATAGCAACCACCTTAGCAACCAAGGCTAAAGAAGAGATGGCAGTTTATGGGCATGTGTGACGAGCAGATGTCAGCTCGTCAGGAAGGTAGAAACAAAAACGTTACAAACGAAGCGTTCACAGCAGGTTGAAGCCCTGAGTTTTGACTTGCAGGCAGCATTTCTACATATGTTCACCGCAAGTTTTGGAACTTTGACCATGTTTAACATCCGACATCATCAGAATATGTCCCCTTTTATGATGTATTGATTAAAGGGGAAAAAAGATAAAACACAACCTTTTTGGTTTGTGACATCTTCCAGTTGGACCTTTGTCATGTTTCCTCTAAAAGAGACACTTCCTCTCTAAACCTTTCACATGGTTTCATTTCAGTTTCAAGTGTTCAAGGTTCAGTATTTCACAAAGAAGCAAACATTGTATAGAAAATATCAAAAAATGAACTTTTCCTATCAGATATTTGTGCTGGATTGAAAACTTCTGGACATAAAGACAAAAAGTTACAAAATTTACATTGTTTGTTTTTTTCATAAAGTCTCGTATAGAACCACTCATGCAGAATGAAAATAACAGTATACGGCATATCTGGGTAACACATGATGCTGACGATGCTATAAACTTATAAAATGAAGGAAATTAAATATGAAATGTTAGCTGTTTGACCGACGTCAGGCCCCCCCCCCCCCTCCTCTCTGAGCACTTTTCCTCACCTGCTGACCTCCTCACCTCTTCCTCGCTCTGCTCGCTGGATGTTTTTTTCCCTCTGAGAGACTGAAAACACTCTGAAACACCTGCAGGCCTCCTTCTGCTGCCGGACACATTTTTAAGGATCAGGCTGCTGATTCTCTGTTTTCCTTCTTGTCAACAAATCTCATGTTTGGATCCAAACCACCAATGATCGACTATGATCGACTAAGCCTGATATATCTTATTCCTCCGTTGTTGTTCCAGAAACTATTAAAAACACGTCAGTGAGTCACACCGCTGCACCGGGTCACATGTTCCTTCATCATGAAGAGTTTGGTCACTTTAGTTTGTTTAGAAACGTCTCCAAAGACAAATAACAGCATCACGTTTTCAGTCTTCAGAGAGTAGTTCTGTGTAAAGCAGACGCTACTGAGCATGTGCAGGAACTTGTGCTACATATCACAACCTCTGGACTTTGTACTGAAGTTCTTTTGAGAAATTTACAATGTAGTACAAATATAGAAAAATCAGCCATCATCCTTTAAAAGACGAGTTCACTATTTTTTCCAGTGTCTTAAAGCAGCAGTCAGGTGTCCATAGTAACAGTGAAAGAGGTTTTCCTCGCTGTAATCATTCCTCCTGTTCATACTGGATATTAAAAGATCCTTCAAATGTGCTTTCAATGGAAGTGATGGAGGCCGAAATCCACAGTGTGTCCACACAGTCATTTAAAAGTCTGTGTGAAGCTTCTATTCAGCTTCATCAGTCTGAGTTAGTCATATCAAGTGGATATCTGACACATTTACAGTCTTTTTAGCATCAAATTCCCTCTTTGTGTTTCCTCGGACAGTGTTTCCCTGTTGAGCTGCAGGTGGAAGTATAGTAACAAAAAGAGGGACTTTGGCACTAAAAAGACTGTAACGTTGAAAGATATCTACTTGATTTGACTCATTTGGACGCTGAAGCTTCATATTAGCTTCAGATAAACTTTAAATACATTTTTGCACAGAAGGAGGACTGTGGATTTTGTCTCCCATCACTTCCATTGTAAGGTCATTATGAAGGGATCTTCTAATGGTCAGTATGAACAGGAGGAATGATTACAGCAAGAAAAACAGCTTAAATGTTCATTTTGGCTCCTGACTGCTGGTTTAAGACACACTTGAAAACCTGTGATCCATCCTTTATGTTCCTGAATGTGTCAGCAGATTGTAACTGAACTTTACTTGATTATTCATCATGTGGAAATTAAACAACACCTTGATTGATCTGTGTCAAGACTCCTCTCAGATCCTGCAGGTGTGTGTGTGTGACTGTGACTCTTGCTGTCTCTGTGTAGATGCAGTACATCGACGCTCTGGACGGGGAGGACCTGATGCTGACAGGCGAGGTGAAGTGGCGCCCTCTGGTGGAGGAGAACGCACAGAGCATCCTGAAGGTGGTCACACCCACGTACAACGACGCCGGACTGTGAGACGAAGAGATCCCCAAAGTCCTCTTCTTCTGTCCTCTTCTGTCTCTCACCTCTTGATTTCCTTTTCCTGTCTTTTTGTTTTCACCCCCCCCCCCTCTTCTTTTTTCTCCTTCTTGTAATCATGTACTAAGATGGAGCACATTTCCCTCCTCCTCCTCCCCTCATAGAAGATGGGATTTTAAATTTGACATGCTGTCTGTTGTCATCCATGTCTTTCTTTCCTTCTCTTTTTCTCCTCTTGTATTCCCAAAAACTTCCCTCCTTCCTCCTCTCCCGGATGATTTGTCCACCGGAAGTCTGTTTCCGGAGGAACAGTATAGGCAGGATAGTTGGTCAGGATTATTTCTGCAGCCTGATTTTCCGCACATACTACCCAACAAACCAGTTTAATAACTGGCAACGCCATTCATCATCATCCTCAGTCGCCATCCTGTCAGGTTTGAGAGCCTCCGCCGCTTCCTCTCCTCTCCGCAAACTGTCAAGCAGGAAAAAAAACACACACAAGAAGAGAACGAGACGCTCTGTATTTATATTTTTTGTGTTTTTTTTCCTCTGTATTTATATTGTATACCTCCATGTTTACGCTCTTCTCCTGCAGAGGTGTTCGGCTAAGACCTCCGACGCTGCTTCACTCCTTCACCGTATGTTAAATAAAGTTTCACTCTGAAGAGGTGACGTATGAATATAATAATGGTTCCAGGAAACAAAATGCATGTTTTCCACCGAGCTGCTGTGTCTGTCGGAGGTCTGTAGTGAAACATCTCTGCTGCTGAACATCTACAGTCTGTATGAATCTCTGGAAGGTTTCAACCGTTCAACCCCCCCCTCCCCGGCCCCCCGGCCCCCCACGATGACGCTCTCAGACCCGAACAGGAAGCTGGACGACATCACTGTATCAAAAACAATCAGATCTGTTTTTTTGGTTTTTAAAAAGTGAATTAATAAAATGTTCTCTGGATGTATAAAAACCTCTGAGCTGTATTTTGTTGTTGTTCTACTTTTTTTTTTTTAAACCAAAGAAGAAAAAACACTTTAAACCTGCAATAACTGATTACCTGACATGTAGAGCTGCAACTAACAATTATTTACAGTATCAATTAATCTGTTGACTATTTTCTCTATTAATTGAATTGTTTAGTCCATAAAATGTCAGAAAATGGTTTGATATGTTTTGTTTTGTCCACAACCCAAAAATATTCAATTTACTGTCAGAGAGAATGAAAGAAACCAGAAAATATTCACGTGTGAGAAGACGACTAATCACTTGGGAACATGGTTGGCAATTCACTTAAAAGTTGGCAGCGAATCAATTAATCGACTAATCGTTGCAGCTCTACTGACACATCATCAGCTTTTAAGTAGATTTGTTGAACTTGTTAGCAAACAGTTGTTTATTTCCACATCCAGCAGTTACGGAGCAACATTATCATTCATGTGGAGTCGTGTTTCTGTCCACCTGGTGAATGTAAGTCCAATATTCACTCTCTTTTAGTTCTGTTTTTGTTCTCCACCAACTCCTGAGGGAAATATCTGGCTCTTTAGCTGCTAAATGCTCCACTATGTTCACCAGCTAGTCTACAGCTAACTGTGTCTGTTTGCCGTTTGGTGCAGAGCAGGTAGTGTTCAGCGGCTTTTTACAGCTTTTTCTCTCTGAAAACGACGCTATGAGAGCGCTGAGAGTGAACCAGAACAGTAAAGTTGCAGCCGGACAGATAAACAATGAGCTGAAACTCACTATAAAGCTCCGTAAAGCCGAGAGGAGCTGCAGAGTCTCTGATAATTCTCTGTAGGTTCATCACTACGAGCCAAACACGTTACACACTGCTTCAGTTGAGTGGAACTAATTAAAAGTGTTTTTCTGTATTTTTCTCAACATGTTAGTCAGTTGCTTCACATCAACTTTTAAATGACTGTGTGGACACACTGTGGATTTCAGCCTCCATCATTTACATTGAAAACACATTTGAAGGATCTTTTAATATCCAGTATGAACAGGAGGAATGATTACAGCGAGGAAAAACCTCTTTCACTGCTCATATGGACACCTGACTGTTGTTTCACTTGTCTTTTAATAATTTGACTTCTCTACATGGTCTCTGGCTCCAAGCCCATTGGTTCCTACTGAAGATGTAAACATGTAAAAATGACTAAAAATATATTCTCTATTGGCTCAACAGCTGTTTTGGAAAAAGACTGAAGCTCCAGCACATTTTCAACTCTCTCTGAGATACTATTAATCCAGTGTCGTAAAAGTGAAATACTTCCATGAAAGCAGAAGGTCTCACTGTCTCCTGTCAGTCCTGCAGTAAAGACGTCATTTTCAGTTTTATTTCCACCGCGGCAGAAAAAAACACGAACCTTCAGAAACTCCTGCAGGTTCAACTGAGATAATAAAACACTTTTCTGTCTTGTTCTGTCTCATCAGCTTGTCAGTCATCTGTGAAGCTCTATGAAACCAACTGACCTGCATGAAAGCCGCTGTACAAATAAAGTTTGAATTATGGATAAACATTAAAAAAAGAACACTGGAGTCACTGTAGTTTTTAACAGACAAACAGGAGGAAATGATGCATTTGTTAGGTACTATTCTCAGTGGCGGATGAATCCACTTTCGGTGCTCTAGTGAGTATTTCTGGCAGCAGGATGATGTGTGTGAGATCTAGTCAAAGTCAAACATGTCACCTAGTGCAGCAGTGTGGCTCACTGGAGGTTTACAGCACAGAGCAACAAGATATATACACAGAAAATACAAGTCTATAGAGGTAAAAATATAGCAAAGATGAGAGAAAATCCATGAAATAAATTCAGATTTGTCTATCAGATTAATCATCTCACGACTCCTCAGATTTATCTGCTGACCCTTTGGAGAGACCCGACCCCTAGGTTGGGAACCACTGGACGTAACCAGCTAACTGTATATAAAGTAGTTGAAACTAGCTCCACCTCCAGCAGCTACAACAGTAAAACATAGAATCATATATCAGTCACTGCAGAACAAATACTTTTAATACTTTAAGTACATTTTGCTACTAGTACTTTTACTTAAGCAGGATTTTGAATGAAGTACTTGTACTTGTAATGGAGTAATTATAGGGTGAAAAAAAGTCACTCTGAAAGTGTGTTAGAGGATATTTTAGTGCAACATAAAGCATCTCCAAAGTCTTATAAGGCTCTTATGTTTTGTTCTCACATCGACTATGTCAGACAAACTAAATCCAGTTTCCTGCTCAGTATTTTTCCTTCATTTGTACGTTGAGCCTGCAGAGGGCGCCACACTCCACTCCTTTTAAATGACACCTTTTACCAGCTGATCCTGACTCAGCAATCTGCAACATTTCCATATTTCTAGATATTTGATGTTGAGCTCAAACACACCTGACGGGCTGGAAAATCCCAGAATATATCTGACGAAGCACAGAAGTCACCGTTTGTTCAGATACGTTAGTGGAGAAACTGACAGCAGGAGCGTTTTAGTCTGATGATGGATGATTCTCTGCATGAGCAAACCACAAACCAACATTAACAACCACAACCACGTGTGTGTGTGTGTGTGTGTGTGTGTGTGTGTGTGTGTGTGTGTGTGTGTGTGTGTGTGTGTGTGTGAAGAGACTCAAACTACTCAAAATACTGAAAAAACTGAGGAAATAAAACATCTCTGTCTGTGTAGTTACAGAAGCAGCTGTGATGGAAGAAGTATTCAGACGCTTTACGTAAGTAAAAAGTAGCAAAAACCAACATGGAAAGTTACAACATTACAAGTGAAATTCCTGCATTTAAGGTCCTGTGTAAGTATGAGCAGCTAAATTTAGTTAAAAGTATTAAAAGTTCTCATTTTTGCAGAAAAGTAGCAGCTGTGACGGATAAATCAGTCGATTCAGGAAAGAAGAAAAAGTTCTGCTGCACAAAGTTTAATTCATTTTTCAGACTTTTCTCTTTACTTTGTTCTTTTTATGAAATATTGTTAAGTTTTACCTCTTTGGGCCTCGAACTATTAATTATTTGGTGAACAGTTAACAACTCAAACATCCGTAACATCACAACGAGCCACAAAGTTTGGGAACGACTGGTTTAATTTAAAACGATTTCATGTATTTTATAAGCTTATTATATATTATTTTATGTAACATTTTAATCTGAAAAGTTGTAGTGACTTGTTTCTGTGATAACATGATAAATATGAATCTTTACTCTCTACTTTAATTGATCCTACTGATGATGATGTATCGTTCATGTGCTTCTGTTGTTGTCAGCATTTGTTTTCAGTTTATGATTCAGTCAGATTTATAACATTTATAGAAGTCAAACCTGGTACATGGAGGATATTTACTGAGGATTTAGGCTCCTTTTCAGGCTCTAAACAGACAAATCGTGTTTCTTTTTATTTAGTTAAAGGCCGTACTGAGGTTTTGTGCCAGTACAATAGAACATTTTGTGTTTTGTTTCATGCAACATGTATTTTAAGGAGCTTAGAGACACAAAATATGTGAGGAGAGAATGAAAATTCATACAAACATCATCTGATTTATCAGCTCAGACTGATAATAACAGACAGAGAAAAGCAGGTGCAATAAAATCTGCATCTTTGTTTTTGTTTTTTGAGATTTTTTACACAACTTCACGTTTCTGTGTCCCTCAGGTTCCTCCTGCACATCGTTCAGGACTTTTAACGTTTGCACATTTTGTCATCAAGTCAGTTTTATTGTTATGGCCCAGTATCATAAATCACAAATCTGCCTCACGGGGCTTCACAGTATGTACAGCGTTAACATCCTTTGTCTTTAAGCCCTCAATTGGAAAAAGGAGAAACGCCCTAAAAACCCCTTTAACAGGAAAAAGATGTGAGACACCTCAGGAAGAGCAGCAGAGGAGGATCCCTCTCCCAGGACGGACAGACAGGAAATAGATGTTGCGTTTACACAATAGAGCAAGAAAGTAAAATTAGCGGCTGGAAAAACATGACGACAGAATTATAGATAGATTTATATTTACATAGAAGAAGAAGAATCTGATCAGGAGGACGTCCAGTTTATACCGTTTATATGTTAATGTGTCAAAGGAAGTTTAAAGATTTTACCAAACATTAGTGCATCAATGCTTCAGGAACGCCTGTTAGTGCAGAACTACTGGAGGAAATTCCATAAATGTATTCAGGATTTTTCTAATGATAACTTTGATACATGTTAAGTGACCTGCTAGTTGTGTTGAGCTTCAGATTTGAACCAAACCAGTTTAATGGTGGTCAGACTCAGCAGGAGAAAACCGATCAGTATGTGATCACATGTGAACGGTTTTTGAAATACATTCATGTAATTAATTGATGATAAAGACAATAAGGACACTTTGGACTACACTGAAGGTTAATGGAAGTATTAAAGGTAGTGTTGTTTGTCTCTCAGATGTTTTGTTCAGTTCTCTTACTAGAGATTCTTTGTGTTTGTTTATACAGCAAAATCAATAAAATGTAAATCTGATCTCATTCAAAATAACTTATAACTTATTCAATCATTGATCTTTTTGTTGAGTCGACATCAGCAGGATATTTATCTCATATTTCCTCATATTTCGCTCTTCTCACAAGATGAAAACACGCTCGCAGATCCAAAAGTCTCGTCTTCTCTTTAACAAGTATTTCAGGTTCAGCAGCAGAAAAAACATTTCGTTTGTGCTTCGTTGCTTTTCAGAAACGTCAAAACATCCCAACATCATCTTACTTTGTGGAACTTTATGCAAATCTGATGAACCGCAGCTCATTTACATCTGTAGTCTGTCCCTGGTGGTAATTTGTGACATATTTAGTAAATATGTTTTATCCTGATGTTTGTACATGAGGCCAAGACTTGACTCTTATCTTTTTATTCTTTTATTTATTCATTTATTGTAACTAAGACAGAGTTGTTACATCTAGAGCTGCAACAATTAGTTGATTAACTGATTAGTTGCCAACAATTAAATTAATCGGCAACTATATTGATAATCGATTCATCGTTTTTCAGAAAAAAAATGTCCAAATTCTCTGGTTCCAGTTTCTCAAATGTGAATATTTTCTGGTTTTTTTAGTCCTCCAGTAAACTGAACATCTTACTGAGAAAATAATCAACAGATTCATCAATAACGAAAATAATTGTTAGTTGCAGCTCTATTTAAATCTGCCTCTCTGATACTTTCAGTCTTGTGCTGCAGCTGAAGCCGAGCAGACACTTTACAGATTCAGCCTGATTTTAATCCTGAACTGGCTCCTGAAACCAGCTGAATATCTGTCAGATCAGTTGTTAATTGACATGCAGTTTGAGGTCACAACACCTGATTAATCATCTGATCAATCAACGATCTGGTTGTCGGATGATCGGTCGGATCTCTAGCAGCTCAGATTGTTTTATCTGCAGTTTGAGCAGTTCTCACGTCAGGTTTTCCAACATGGCTGCTGTCAAAAGATGCATTTTAAACTGTAGTGAGCTTGTTATGATAAAATTAGAATATATTGTACATGTTGTGGTTTAAACTGTCGTCTGACTGAGAAGATTGTGATATAAAACTGAACTTCACAGCAGAACAGACAGATCATAGTTGCCCGGTTTCATCCAGTGTTGCCAGACAGCCAAGAATCAATCATCATAAAAGTAACTCAGTTCTTAATCTGCATTTATGAAAGGATGTACTGTATATATACAGTACTGTGCGCAGGTTTAAGGCTCTTTAGATGTTTAGGTTCTTCTCTGTAATGCAGCACCATCAGGGAGATGTCTGATCATCTGCAGCAGGACAACGAGCCCGAACATCCATCCAGAGTCATGAAGAACTATCTTCATCAACCAGAAGAACAAGGAGTCCTGCAGCAGATGGTCTCTGATCTCAACATCATGGAGTCAGTCTGGGATTAACATGAAGATACAGAAGCAGCTGAGACGCCGAAATCCACAGAAGAAGAACAACTGTGGCAACTTCTCCAAGATGCAGGAACAACCGACCTGCCGAGAACCTGAAACACCGAGGAGAACTGCTGCTGGTTTAAAGGCAAAGCTGCTCACAGCAGATATTGATTTACTTTATGTTTCTGCTGTTAACTGAACTTTGGATCAAGTTAATTGATAAAAACAAGTCATGGCATTATTTTTGTAAGCATCCTCACTTTACTTTTAGTGCCTAAAACTTTTGCACAGTACTGTATATACAGTATAAAGCTTAACTTAAACTATTATTTCAGGATATTTTTTAATTTATGGCATTTTGACTAAAAGTTTTTAGAAAATTGAACACTTATTGTCTGCATCTTCTGCACATCTGTGGCTCCATGTTTTTCTTTTTTTTCTTCTTCTTACTTTCTGTTTGTTGTATAATTTGACAAGTTTCAAGTATTGCTGCTTTTCTTGAGTATAAAAGTCGCAGGTTCTGTTCGTTCAGGAAGATTAAAACATGTAGTGAGAGTTAACACAACGTACAACATTAATAAAAACACACAGTTGCTGCTCAGCTTAAATGTGACAATCTGTCCTTTGTAAACTCATGGAAACATTTCCCAAAGTCTGGAGCTGAACATGTGAAAATGACGCAAACAAACAAGAAAAAAAAAATATTGGTTGCTTTGGCTTCTTTCATTTGGCATTTCTCTCTCTCTCTCTCTCTCTCTCTCTCTCTCTCTCTCTCTCTCTCTCTCTCTGCCTCAGTGATTTTCAGTCACTGGAAAAAACCTCTGACCCTCATCTGTGTCTCAAGACGTTAAAGCTTCTCTCTGTCGACTGTTACTAACAGCAGTCGGCTGAAAGAGGAAACGGTCGGACTTAGTCATCTCTTCACAAGACGAGCTGTCAGAGAGCGGCTTCTTTGTTTTCATGTTCAATAAAACACAAGTCGACGTCTTTTTCTGCTTTTCATTTCCTCTTCTGTGTTCTGTTCTTTTCCACTCATTTGTCCTCACATCGCTCAGCTTCTCTCTGTGTCTTTTTCTTTAATTTCCTTTCACCTCTTTTTCTGTCATCTGTCTTTATGCTTTAAAGGACCAGTTGTAGGATTTAGTCTAGCGGTGAACTGAATACACCCCCATCCCTACCCCTCCTCCACTGCAACCGGTGAGATCGAACCGGTGAGAATGATTATGAATCAAGTCTGAATGCAACTTTATGACCCCATTCAACCTGTAAATCAGCTACTATTCTACTGTTTTAAATTATTGAAAAAAATGAGTGTTGGTTATTTGTCAAACTGCTCACAGAATCAGCTTTACTTGTGCTTCAGGCTGCCACAAGCTTTTTTAACCGACTAAAACATTTAAAATGTTAAAAGACTCTTTTAGACTTTTTAGCAGCACAGCTTGATCGGATACTAGATGGATTGGCACAAAATTTTGTACAGACATTCATAGTTCCTAGACGATGAAACCCTCTGACTTTGATGATCCTCTGACTCTTCCTCTAGCGCCACCATGAGGTCAACATTTGTGACTTTTAGTGAAATATCTCA
Source organism: Thunnus thynnus (assembly GCF_963924715.1). NCBI lineage: Eukaryota > Metazoa > Chordata > Actinopteri > Scombriformes > Scombridae > Thunnus > Thunnus thynnus. The sequence goes on from NC_089520.1 coordinate 2,886,648, forward strand.
ACGCTGTCATCGGGTAAAAGTTCAGTTTGTCTGATACTTTGGTTTACATAAGCAAAACGAATGAGATTCCCATTAAGATGCAGCGGGTCAGAAGTTCCCACAATACACCAGTTCAACATACATTGGTTTCAGATTTATGGTAGAGTCAGGTGGTTTACATGCCTTATTCAAGGCCTTTTTACTCTGACAAAAGGATTTATTGTGTCTCTATTCTGTGCGTTTCCGCTCTAAAGTGTGATGAAAGGAGGATATTTAGTAGGTTAACCGGCTGACTATTGTGTCCGTTCATAAAGAAACCAGTTCTTCCAAAGTGACAGTTTCCAGTTGTTCCAGGCTTTATTCTCTCTCCTCGTGTGTGTGGTCTGTCATAGGCTACTTTTGGGGACAAATTTCAGACTTAAGACCAGCTAACTGGGGACAGCTTGTCCAACTGAGCAAAAGCCGTGTCCCCAATTAGGAAAAAGCTGATTTTCGGGTCAGTGGTTATGGTTACGGTTAGGGTAAGTCTTCAAGAAATTAATGTAAGTATATGTAATGTCCCCATATGTGACCATGATCTGATGTGTGTGTGTATGTGTGTGTGTGTGTGTGTATGTGTGTCCAGATTATGGTGCCTGACATTAAATGTGGAACACGAGTTTTGATCTGATAGGCCTCCCAGTTCTTCCTGCTTTTAACCGACCGCAGTACAGATCAGGTTTAATCCCACAAATGCTCCTCTATAAATGTATTTACTGTACACACACACACAAACATGCAGAATCAGAACACACACACACACATACAGAAAGAAACTGACATTAATCATCTAGTTGTTTATACACATGACAGGAAGATGTCATTGGTTGAGTCATATCATAGAGAGATAGAAAAGACAAAGAGTGCAGCAGTGCGGGAGGTTAAAACTTCTCTGTGACCCAGATGTCAGCAGCTGACTGTCACACTGGGATCCTCCATAATGAAACCTGGTTAGGGACCCAGTTTAGATCCTGACACATTAATGGAGAAAACATCTCCTACTGGGAGAAATGCTTTTAGCTCTGAATGCAAACTGAGTGAAGTCACTTTTATTCTACTGAACAAAACATATATAGAGAGGGAAATGATGGTTAGTCAGTCATCTGTCAGATGGATCGGCACAAAATTTCATACAGACATTCATGTTCCCCAGAGGATGAATCCAACTGACTTTGGTGATACTTTTCCTCTAGCGCCATCATCTCATCAAAATTTCATTGTCCAATACTTTGGTTTATGACAAAATTCCTGTAAAACTGATGACAACGATCACATTTTCAGTCTTTGGAGAGTAGTTCTGTGTAATGCAGACACCACTTAGCGGGTATGTGGTTCTGTTTACAGCTTCGCTAGCTTGTTGTGCTACATATCACAACCTCTGGACTTTGTACTACATTGTAAATTTCTCAAAGAGTTTAGTATAAACTCAGGAGTCATGCTCAGTGGCGTCTGCCTTACACAGAACTACTCTCCTGACACTGAAAACGTGATTATTGTTATTAGTCTTTGGAGCCGTTTCTAAACAAATTAAAGTGACCAAACTCTTCATGATGAAGGAACATGTCACCCAGTGCAGCGGTGTGGCTCACTGACGTGTTTTTAATAGTTTTTGGACAATAACGGAGGAATAAGATATATCAGGCTTTAGATCCACACACTGCACATGAGACTGACAATAAGAAAAATAAAGAAAATTGCTAGACTGATCCTTTAATATTAAGTTTAACTGCAATATAAAATGTGTTGCAAAGTTTGCCTCATTTGTTGTTTTATTCCTTCTGTAAATTTAATATCTGAACTCAGAGGTTTATTGTGAAAGTATTTAATTCAAACACACAATGCTTGAACCTGTTTGAACAGGCTGAATTATCCCACGCTTCAGCCGTCAATATATCAGAAGATTTTACAGTCTGTTTTTAAGAACATTTCTGCTCCAGGTGACACGCTGGTAAGACAGACACTTAAGACACTAAACACACACACACACACACATAAAGCAGAAAACCGTTGGTCCTCCTCAGAGAAAAATGTGGGCAAACTCCTTCACAACAAACCTGCTGGAACAAACGTCCTGCAGGTGACATGATGTGTTTCTGTGTCTTTGTACATGATTTTCCTCTTTTTCTTTCTGTTGTATCTTCTTTAGTTTTTCATCACATTCTCCTCTTCTCTCCAAGTCTCTTCATCAATTATGTTATTGATTTACCCATTATTTGAAAAAAACTGTTTAAAGAAACGTTTAGAGCTGCAATGATTATTCTATCAATCGATTAGTCGATCAACAGGAAATTTATTTCCAGCTATTTTGATCAATTAATTGTTTTGAGTTTGAGAAAACAAAAGTCTGGTTTCTTTGGTCCTCTATGACTGAATAATCAGTAAACTGTGAGTTGTGGACAAAACAAGACATCTGAGGACATCTTGGGCTTTGGGAAATGAAGCCATTTTCTAGCACTTTATAGACCAAACAACTGATCAATTAATCAATAAAATTATCGACAGACGAATCTATAACAAATATAATCATTAGTTGCAGCCCAACAAATGTTCTTTCCTACATGCATCAGTTTTTAGCCATTTCAGGACGACAGTGTCAGTCTGTTGGTCGGTCCACCACTTTGTTCAAGACCAACAGATTTCCATGAACTTTGATACAGATATGCATGTTCCCCAGAGGATGAATCTTTATAACTTTGGTGATCCTCTTACTTTCTCTTTAGCGCCACCATGAGGTTCACTTGTCATGATATATATGATATACAGACAATCATGTTCCCCTAAGGTTGAATTTTAATAACTTTGGTGATCACCTGACCTTTTATCTAGTGCCTTCATCACGTCAAAATTGCAATTTCAATCATAAACTCTAGTTTATGACGACATACCTCTGCTCTACTTTCAGAATATTTTATCATGCTAACATTCTAAACTAAGATGTTAAACATTACATCTGGTAAACATTAGCATGCTAGCATAGCATACTGGCGCTAGCATTAGTGTAGTCTTTTTCCCATTGGCATTTGTTCTGTAGTGGCAGCCCCCACGCAGAAGGTGTACTCCCTGTCCCTGCCCTCCCTGCAGGGCTTCCTCTAAGCTGCTCACCTGCCAACCTAAACTCCCACAGTATGTCGACTGAGACAAATTTCCTTTCCAGTCATTACCCAGCTTACATCACATCACAAATTGTGTGTTACAGATCGTCAGGTCTGTGCAGGTGTTTTGACATAATTTAGATTTTACACGAATCACTGCACACTATAGAAAGAAAAAGTCTTAAACTGTCCTAATTTTCAGGTTGAGATGATTGAAAGATGATTTATGTATTTGTGATGTTTGTTGGATTACTGAAAGTCCATCTAAGCATGTAAGTTGTTTTCACTCTCGGTGCCCCCGAGTCACATTGAGATCTGTTCTTACATGAGTCAGTTGGAAGTTTTCCATCTACAAACATTTCTCAACAAGACTCGAGAAAGATTTACTGTCAACTCATCCAAACAAGTACACACAAGGGATTTTCTTTCTGGTGGAGCCAAAGGTGCTGCATTTAACTTTTAAGCAATGCTAACAAGACAGGTGCAAAACAGCAACACAAGGTACCAAAACAAAAACTGTGCTAAATATTGCAAAGACAAGGCAAACAGTGCAAAGACGAGACAAAAACAGTGCAAAGATAAAGAAAGAACAATGCAAAGACAAAATGGTGCAAAGACAAAGAAAGAACAATGCAAAGACAAGATAGTGCAAAGACAAAGAAGAAACGGTGCAAAGACAAGACACAAATGGTGCAAAGACAAGACACAAATGGTGCAAAGACAAGAAAAACTGTGCAAAGACAAAGAAGAAAGTGCAAAGACAAAGTAGTCTCCCAGAACATCTCTCCTCTCACAGAGTCTCTCTACCTGAACGTCTCGTCCTTCCAGCTCCTTGCAGGACAGGACTCCTCTGGAACTTTAGTTGTTCCAAATTGTTCTTTACTTTGTGTTTTTGTACATCATTTTTATAACCTTATTTTTGAAAAGTGGTATATAAATAAAGTTTTATTAATATTATGTAAGACGGAAAGTCATGGGTGTTATTTTTTCCCACACAGCTATGGTCACTGTAAAAAGTTCTGCAAATGAAGCTGCTGTGAATCAGCCATCTGCTAAATGACATTAGGAAACATTATATGACTGTGTCTAAAATACAGGTTGTTATTTGACATGACAGCTGTCGGACCAGCAGTGTTTGCTTACAGTGTAATAACTGGTTTAATATTCTAATCATGTTCATGCTGTCAGGACATTTTGGTGCACAGAGTGTTCATAATGCAGCTCATGACTCAGTCATCGAGCACATTGTCAATTTTTCCACACAGCTCAGTTTTCATGTTTTCTGCTCAGCTGATGGAGTTTGATCAGTTGCAGTTTTCTCTATTAATGTCTTCATCTGTTTATTTTATTCTCTTGTTCTTGTTCTTTCTTTCTTTCTCACTTATTTTTGTCCTCAGTAAAACTGGGAGTGAGATCCATCGTTCAGTTTCCTTCCATTCATTCATTTGTTTTGTCATCTTGTGTACATTTGTATCACACATTATATCTTTTGCAGCACAGTCTCGCGGTAAGTTAAAGAAATACACTTCACTAAATAAAAACCGGTTGCACTACAAACTAGTTCTCATGTAGAGACGAGTTATCACTAAATATTTAATATCTGACACTTTACATTTCACAGAAAAAACAAACTTCAAATTAGTAAACCAATAACGTCACTAAAACTAACAACTACATGACCTAATAACTTTAGCTAGGTTAGCATAATGAGATATTTCCCTCTCACTGTAAAATAAACACTACTAATTCTAAAACACACATATCTCTGCAGGTATGCAAACAGAAATGAAACAAAGTGGTGTGACTTTGTTTCATTACATACATACATTCACAAAGGATTAACTATTATGTTTATTTTATCTTTTTATCTCTAAAACATATTTTGTTTTTGGAAGTTATGTTGCAGCTTGTGATGCAGGAGACTCGACGGGCTGCTACAGGCTGCTCTGATACTGGAGAAATGAGGGGTTAGCTTTAAATAAATAGTAAAATAAATGTCAACCTAAAGTGACTTTAACATACTGTAGTATGTTTGAATCATTCATTAGGTTGACGACATGTTTACTGTTTCTCTCTTTCTGTTCAAATTCAAATTAATGCGCGTTTCTATCCACTGTCGTGTGAATATTTGGAGTTGTTTCATCAAGATAAACAGCAGGTGGCGCTAATTCTCCAGTCGGTGCCTTTAAACCGTTGCAGAAGAAGAGGACGCAATGAGATGAAGTCATTACAAGAGCAGCAGTCAAAACTCAAACAATGGAAAACGTGATGGAAATATGACATTTCTGTTTGTTTCATGTTTTCATTTGGGGAAGGTTACAGTCTCCTCAACGCTCCACACAGATCAGTGATGTTTAAGTCACATGATTCATGTACCTCATCATTTCGTTGCTAAATCTGTTTCCATTGCACTTTGTTGTCAACATGCCAAGTGTAAAAAAATTTTGAAGCTTGGATTTTCTACTCTATCATGCAGAAATAGAAAATGCAAATAAAAACAGGTGGATTAAAACACACCTGTTGTGTCTGGTTGTCAGAATATTTTGTTTCTTCACGTCTGTCACTGCACAAAATCATGACATTGAATTCAAACCAGCACTACACTGTGATGCTCTTGAATTCAATAAGTTTTGCTGAGTCGATCTCTTGTGTTTCGGAGCCTCAATGTAGGTTTTATTCAAACATCTGAACTCTGAGTCTGGATGACTCAACAAAGGATCTTTTGTGAGGTTTATTTTAATTTCAATCTTTAATTTTGGCCTTTTCTTTTGTCCGAGAGAACAAATTGTCTTTTGACAATACTTAGTCTCACACTCAATGGTATGAGCTGTAACCTTTCACTGCTAACCAGCACAACTTCATCAATGCGGTTCAGTCAGACTGTGAGAGCTGTGGGTGGAGAGAGACTGTGAAAGTCTGTCTGTATGCCGACACAAGACTTTAGCTCCAAACTGAAGAAGTTACAGAAGATTCACTTGTAACATTTCAGTTTACAATTATTCATTTGGAAGATGCTTTTGTCCAGTGACATACAAATGAGTTACAATCCCAGCTACAGCAGATGAAGGAGAATAAATCAAATAAATGTCTGAACCACGGACTGTAGATAAAGATGGACGTAGCGTAGTGTGATGTCACCTGTTGGTTTTATTAGAGCCGGTTTGAGTCGTACCTTATGGTCAGCAGGATCTTTTCTGTTTGGGGCCAGGACCTTTCAGAGAAGGAGTGCAGGGTTTGCCTTTCACACTCTGGAAATGCCCCGCTAACTCGGATCCAAGCTAACGCTAGCTTACTGGGAACACCAAGCGCTGCACACTTGGGCTAACGTTAGCTATTTTAGCTAAACTGTGCTAACAGGGCAGGTATCAAATAAGATTTAACTTAGTGAAATACTGTGAAAATAGTCTGACTCAGTGTGAGTCCCGGAGCCGGTGTAAAAGGGTGGAGGTAGGTAAAGGCAGGACTTTTCTTTGTAAAATCGGGTAGAGAGCGACACTGAGGCAACCAAGGAGCAGACCCCACCCAGTGGGTCAAGAAATAATTTATTACAAAAGGTTATAAATGCAATCTGTTTAAAAACTGTTAAACTATAAAATGTTAAAAATAAAAATATACTGCTAAAACAAATAAATGTTGAAATAAAGGTACAAAACTAAAACTATTAAACCTCCATGTTGTCCCTTAAACCCACCAATTAAAGTCTGTTTTCTTTTAGGGAGAGGAGAAGAGTCTTTACACGTCTCTGAAGGGACCCGGGGGGGTTTGGCCCGTTGGCCTACTTAACAATGACTGTGGGTAACTGGCCTTATCCGTAAGGGGAGCTTGTTTATCGGTCGCCTGTTGGCTCGTCCTCCCCAGAGCTGCTGTCCTCTGTGGGCCGCCGACCTCCACTGCTCACTGATAACAAGACACAATTGGCAGTAACTAGACCCAACACCACCAGCCCGCCCACCTGTGCTCAAGAGTACTTTTCTCTCTTTTACTCACACAACTGAGAAGATTCTCACTCTGCCTGTTGTCTGTGTTGCACCGTAGTACTCTGCTCATGCTCTCATGCTGGTGAGCCTGCGGTCCCCGTGTCTTCCCCTGAATCTACTGCATGTCCTCCAGCTGCCTGGAGGGGAACGGCGCTTCCGGGAAACGGGGGAGCATCACCCTGTCTGGTTTCTGTGGTTGCCACAGTGGGGCACCTCCTGGGCCTTCTCCCTCTCTCACCCCGTAGGTACACCAAGGGAAGAGGATACTCAAGCTGTCCATGACAAAGTTGGCCACATCTGGTTCTCACCTTGACCACAGGCAGGACTAAACGCTGCTCTCCATCTCTGCCGCCCCTCCTCCTGATGCGTGCTCTCTCTTCTCCTTGCTTTTCACTCGATTCCTTCCTCTCGCCATGTTGCTTGCCTCAGCCTTGTTTCTGTGTTCAGGTGTCTGGTCCCTTCTCCTACATGCGTCATTGGTTCCTCCGGCTGCATCCTCGTGTCCAATTGGTCAGCGACAATGTCTATCTAGGGCAAAAACTCAAGCAGATGCAGGTACTGAGTGGTGATCACGGTGGCAGGAGGTTAGGCATCCATTAACCAAACAGTAGACCTAAAGCATGCAAATAAAACCGAGCACAGCAATAAAAGCAATTCAAAACACTATAAAATCATGCAACATAAAATAAACACTGCAAACCATAAAGACATAAAAAACACCAATAAAACCAAGACTTCTGCCATGTGACACTGGAAAGAGCAGCAGGTGAGCCAACTGTCAATCACAGCTGTCAATCAACACATACACGGCAGACATCAAAGCTACTATTAGTCTTCAAATCTTATTAACAGAGCAATAATTTCCAAAATGACCACCGGCACCCTCATCAGACCATGTCCACACTAGGCCAGCTAAATTCATAAACGCATCTTCTTTGCTGTTGTAGCCCTCCTTCCAGACTAAAATGGCATTTTTCCCCCCAGCTTTTCCCAAATGTCCTTCAGAGTGTGTAAATGTGAAAATGCTGGCTTGGCGTTGTAGTGTGATGGCAGTAGTGCAGTATTTCATTGGATGAGGAAGAAGAAGAAACACAATGACAATAACAACAATGTCAGACATCATCATGCGAGTGTTGTTCTCTTTATTGTCTACTTTGACAGCTTGTTTAGAGTTGAACGTAGCTAAATACCACCTTTCTCTGCTAAAACTATTTAGTCAGCTTAATATAGATGTATTCTTAGAGGGCCTGAATTTAGTGATCCGGACCTTAACGACTCATTGAAAACAATGACTGACTCAATATTTTCAAGAGAGATGTTGAGGCTTTTTGAATGGGAGTCAGTTGGAGCATCTATCGGCCGTCAGTGGCGCTTTAAGGTTCTTCAGCCTCAAAACGTGATAGTAGACACTTGGTCTCAATACTCAGTTCCACCTGACACAAGAGACACAATGCTGCACGTGCAGTGCCGAAAAAATGACTTTTTCTACCTTTTACTTTTTTTAAGACAGAGAGAGAGAAGGAGCATATTAGGTGAGTAACTTCTCTTGGAAGCAATTTTTGAAGTCAGAAAGGGATTCGAACCATAAATGTCTGAACCAAATTTGGAAGCAATCTATTCAGTAAACATTGAGATATTTCACTAGATAAGTGAAAACTTTGACCTCATGGTGGCGCTAGAGGAGGTCAGAAGATCACCAAAGTCAGTAGGGTTCATCCTCTGGGGATCATGAATGTTTGTACAAAACAATCTTTTCAGCAGTTGTTGAGATATTTCACTCTCCAGTTTCTTCTAAATGACTTGCTTGTTACAAAATCTATAATTCTAAATCTGTTTTGTTTTTTGGCTTCCAACAAAGGGATTTATAAACCTCTGCTGCCTTCACAGTTTGCAACTGTTTCCTGTTTCCAGCCGACAAAGGACAGAGATCAGTGTTTCTTTATGAAACGCAGCCATTCACAGTGCGGCCAACGGTCTCATGTTCACACCGCTTCAAGACGACTGCCAACACACAGAGTTCATGTTCATTATATAACTGAGTCTACTGAACCCACAATGACGTCCTAGTGTTTGTTGTTATGCTAAGGTGTGCACAGATCCTACTGTACATACCACTACAACAACACACACACACACACACTTAGCCAAAATGCCTGTTTTTTTCTCAGGAACTTGCACACAATGTACCCATTTATCAGCAGAATAGAGTTACACAGAGAGACTGAACAGGGGGCTGTGTGTGTGTGTGTGTGTGTGTGTGTGTGTGTGTGTGTATGACAGGTTTTACCTGATCTGTCCGGTAGCAAAAGAGGATGTTACTCTGCTGGCAGTGTATCACACACAAACACATATTTGCATTTCTGTATTTGTGAGGAGCTTCCTTGGTCACAAACTCTCTTTAACCCCTTAAAATCCAGTTTGTTTTCATGTGTACTAGTATCCCAGTTTTAAGTCTTATCCTGGTTTTGGTCATATTCAGGAAATGAAATGAACAATTTATATCCCTCTTTACATGATTCTAACAGTATCCAGGTTTCCAGTCATCTGTGTGTAGTTGTGTGTTGATTTCTCACCATCTCAGCCACCATGTTCTGTACCAACAAAGACTGCTCAGAAACCAGGATCAGGTGTTTACATGCAACAGTATACTGGTTTCTACTGGAGTACTCCAAGCAGCATATCCAGGTTTCTCAAAACCAGGATAAAGTGTTTACATATGCAAAACATAAGTGTGGATGTAAACGCCTTATCCTGGTTCAGAGAAACTTTTTCACCTCAGCTAAGTGTGAAATCTTTTTTATGCAAAATCAGGATTTTTTTCTAATATTCAACATTTCCACTCAGGTTTTTTTAAATTGAAAAAGTGAATAAAAATGGGTTGATTGAAACACACCTTTTAGAAGAAAAGATTGATACCACTCATTGCTGCATTGCTGTACTTCTGCTGTAGCTACAGGCGGCACCTGGTTAGCTTAGCTTAGCATAAATACAGGAAACACAGGGAGCAGTGACGACACAATTCAATGAAGTCACAGCACCGGGTCAAGAAATAGTGCAACAAACTACAACATGATGTTTTCACTCTTTGGGTTTCATGCAAATGAGATACAACATGTTAATTAGTGAGATTTAGAGGCACATGTAGGCGGATTTTATCAGCTGTTTCCAGCCTTTATGCTAAGCTAAGCTAACCGGCTGCTGACTGTGGCTTCATATATATCGTACAGACACGAGGGAAGCATCTATTTTCTCATCTGACTCTCAGCAAGGAAATCAAATGAGCCAAATTCCCCATAATGTCAAACTATTCCTTTGAAATAAAGTTCTGCTGGTTTGAACAATGTTTGCTGCACAGAGTGAGTTTGTGGGTCAAAGAGGTTCACCTGAAAGATGTCGACCAACCTGAACTAAATCCTAAATGTAATTTTGACCCCAAACACACGAAGTAAACCTAAATTAAGAGTCGGTGATAATTTTCCATCTTGCTTTCCTTTTGAGGACAGTCAGTCCTTACAAGAACAGACGGACAATTAACTCTAACCTGATTTTTCCTTCCTCACTTTTACATGAATTCACTTCCTGCTTATCACACGTACCAACACACACACAAGCATTAACAATAATCAGTGACCTGTTTGCCTGTAGCTGCTTGTGCTCCACAGAAAGAGAAAACATGCTGATGCAGCAGTTTCTGAACTGAGTTTAAAGCAAAGTGACAGAGGCGCCGAGTGGAAGAAAAGACTGGAGCTGCTCCAAAAATATCTGTGGAAATGTGCTTTATGTGGTGATATTTATATCAAAACCTATATATATCCATGTACATGCTCACATATTGTACAGTGGAAGATTTGTTTAACTGTTGTTTAGGATTCAGGTTATTTTAGTTATTTAGGAACAATATGAAGTCTAATAAATGTAAGATTCCAAATACCTGATGATGCACATCTGAATGCGTCTGACACACCTCATATTAACTCTTATATGACCTCAGCTGTTGCATCAGAACAATCACAACCACTTTTTTCATGCTGAAGGGCAAGAAATAATGTCTAGTGCATTTGGATTTTTAATGATAACACATGGATTGTATTTGTTTTGTTTGCAACTCAAAGATACATATAAGCAAGGAAGAACACACCATAGATATTTATGTGAAAAACTAATACAGAACTCTGTGTCCCTGAGTAGTAAAATAAATTAAAATGTTGTAGAAAAACTTAGAAGGCAGGTTTATGTGTGTGTCAGGTGCAGGGTTCAGGGTATTTAGCAGCCTCACAGCTTGTGGGTAAAAAACTATTGCACATAAGGCTGAATTTACACCAAATCAGGCATTAGGGCGAAAACGCCAGTCCTCCCAGTCATCTGAATGGGGGTAGTGCGTTTTGGCCGCAGGGACACCGCAGCAGCCTGAAAGTTGAGCCAACCAGACATCACGCTGCAATCACAGCCGTCAATCAGACAGATCAGAACTGTCCCACCCTACCATGACGGAGGACAAAGACTTTAGTAGGGGGAGGGAAGCATATTTCTCTTTGTTTGATAACGTTAAAAGTAAAGTTAGGCTTTGCTGACAGCTTCCCCGAAAAAGACAAGAGAAAAAGAAAAAGAGCTGAGAGCACCAGCGAGAGAGAGTGAATGAAGACAGCTGGTAGTAGCAAGAAAGTATGTGAGCAGTTACAAATAAACACACCCACACACTTCCGCACAACCCTGTGGAGGTGTGCCGCAACGCCTGATTTGGTCTGAATACGGCCTTAAAGACAGGTTTCTTCTGTTTTTACTCAGACAGAGGAGGTTAAATGAAAGTGAATAGTGACACACAGCTAATAAGCTACAATATCTTCCTCCACTTTGAACCCTCTGTACACTCAAACATCAGCTCTGCCTTGTCATTGGTCAACAGTGCAAATTCACGGGTCAAAGTTCACTAAAGTTGAACTTAGGGCTGGCAATATATCGGATAATTTGAATTTTCCACTTTACCGTGATGTATAAAATGTCCATACAAGGTGCACAAAAAGTTTATTTGTAGTGCAAAAGTAACTAGATGTTTACTGCTACTTTAGCTGTTTTGAGTCACGACAGTCCTGTAAACTGTGACGTGATTGGTTGCACTACATGTTCACCTGCTGCAGTTTACAGGACTGTCGTGAGTCCAGGTGATGGTGACTGTCTCATAGTGAATTTAACAGTTGCATCTACCGGAGGGACAGACTGAAGACGACTCTGCACACTGACCTGTGCTCTCCATTCCTGTTTATTGACGAGGACTCTCTCGACTGAACAGTTTCCAGCTTTTACCAGCAGCTGAAGAAATACTCTGATCCTTTATCTAAGTAAAAGTACCAAAAATACTTCATTACAAGTAAAAGTCCTGCATTTAATATCCTACTTAAGTATTACTAGCTAAATTTAAGTAAAAGTACTTGCAGAAAATTGGGCTGTGACTGATCTATTAAATACATTTAACAAATTACATTATTAATACTGATGAGTCAGTGCATAAGCAGCATTTTACTATTGTAGCTGGTGGAGGTGGAGGCTGGTTGGACTACTTTGTGAAGGTCAAGGTAAATCTGAGAGGTTTTGAGAGGATAGAGTGATAGTTCTGCTACATAAATTTGGATTAATTTTTCAGAACGTTTCTTTAATCTTTGCATTTTTGTGATATATTGGAGAATTTTACCTCTATGGGCCTCAAACAGCTATTTATTTGAAACCATGTGAGGGGAAATGTCTCTTTGGTGGAACTGCAAACAACTCAGAGACAAGAACCTTAAAATAGTGTTTCCACAGTCATTTTATGCCAAAATGCATTTAAAAGTTGATGTGAAGCTTATATGAGGCTTCAGCAGTCTGAGTTAGTCATATCAAGTGGATATCTGACACATTTTTTAGCATCAAATTCCCTCTTTGTGCTTCACAGCTTCATTTTTTGCACAGAAGGAGGACTGTGGATTTTGTCCCCCATCACTTCCATTGTAAGGTCATTATGAAGGGATCTTCTAATGATCAGCATGAACAGGAGGAATGATTACAGCAAGAAAAACATGTTTCACTGTTCATTTGGACTCCTGACTGTTGTTTAAAGACCGACTTGAAAAATTGTGAACTTGTCCTTTAAACTGGACGCCCGTGCTCGAATCATCTGGTATTGACTGTATTTTATGTGTAATGATGACAGCCTTGCAGGTGGTGCAGGATTCTTATCATTCTTGCTCAACTGTCTGCAAAAAACATTATGTTTCCATCCAAGCTTGAAAAAAATCCAAATATTATTTTTTGGCCGTATCACTCAGTCCTTGTTGAACTCAGCATGAAAACCTTGCATAGATTTACTTCACCCTCTTCAAGGAATCCACTGATTTTGATTTATTGTCGCAAAATTTAGCCGTTTTAGATACAGGTGTGACCAGGCCTCTAAGATGACGCGGCAAAATCTGACAAAGGTGAAGCTGCTTACGTAAGATATCCTCCACCAAGCTTATCCTGTCTGATCTTTAAGCACTTACATAATACTGCTGTGTATTTATGCAGCCTTTCTATTCGTAGGTAAAATACTGGAACAGGGTTTGTGTGCAGTCAGTGCCGGCCAAAAAGGGTTTAGGGAACAATGCGGCTTGATGTCAGTTCCCCTGACAAACTACGCAACAAGGCTTGACTCAGCCTCTGAAAATGTGTTCGACTTATAGCTGCAACTGTTCCAAAGCTGCTCCCGTGTTTACTTAAAGTGGTGACGAATAATTAAATTGCACTTGATCCACAGGGAGCAGATGCTGCAGAATGACAAATTATATTACACTTTTAGCTGGAAATCATCTGCAAAATATATAATTTTTTTATTTTATGATGGTCAAGCACTTTTGATAAGACGCAGGTAACTTTAGAGGTAACACAGGAAGCTCCATGTGTTTCCTTTGATCTTCATCCAAATCAAGGAGCCTTACAAGTGACACATAATTTGTTAAAGAAATAAATCTTCCTTATATTTACTACTGCTTATTTTGCTGCACAAGCATGCACAAGCATTGAATGACAGGACGTTCGCTGTCTTTACTGTTAGCTCACATGCTGCTGGATATTCATTTATTCATGCATGCAGTTGGCATGAGTGAAAGTGTAATTTGTATAAAGAGAGCTGCTCAGATTATTATTATGGTTGTAATTATAGTTTTTATAGACTGATCTGATATGAGAAGAATCTCTTCAACAGCTTCTGATTGGCTCTTTCCCAGCGTTTCATTATTTATTAAACAGGTTTTATTTCCTTTGTGCTCAAGAGATAAAGACGGAGATGATGGATTTACTACAGCAGGACACATTTAATCTCTGCATGTTTGCTTTGTGCTGCTGTTTTCTTTACGTTAATCTGACGGCATTCGGTTCAGACTTATGTCGTGTTGAAGGGTTGCAGAAATGTTTCAGGTCCAAACTCGTAAGATTTTTCTTTGTAAAAGTGAACATTTATTCAGTAATTAGGTTCAACCATTGGCTGGTTTTCTTTATTTCTTTTAATTAATTTAAGAATAAAATAGATTTTTAACACTGTTAAGGACTGTATAAGGACTTATGGTCACATAGGCTAAAGTTGTAGAATTCACACATAAAACTTTAATTTCTGGTAGTTTTATTAAACTTAATTTCAGCGACATTAATCATTTAAATCACAACAGTAGTTTTAATGCCTCTCCTTGTGTGAGGGCAGTGTTAACTGTAACAAGGTCATATTACAATAATTGGGAGCCTTGTGTTTATTTTTATCTACATTAGATTTGTGAAAAATTATGTTATTTTATTTGTTTGATGTAAACTATGAAACTTTCATCAAGGGGGCCAAATATTTCTGCTGCAGATTTGGATACACACAATACTTGTCAGTAGATCAGTTCATTGTTGGTTTGGATTCAAACATGAGATTTGTTGACAAGAGGAAAAATATAGAAAATGTCCAGACAAATTCTTTAAAAAATACGACAAAAAAAATCACATCTGTCATCACATCTTTGTGTCATTGTAATTGAACAAAATCTCCCATGAATCAAACAAAAATTATAATAAATCGAAAGTGAATAAAAATAAATTGAAACCAAAAAAATTAAAGGCAAACCTTTGTTTTATGTGCAAATTGATTTAACTGTAATTAAATTAAATTTAACTGTAAACATGTTTTCATTGTAGTTTATTGTAAATCTGCCTACTAACACTGAACAGGATGTGTTTGTTACCAGCAGTCCTGAAATGTACATTCATGGTAAAGTTGCAGGGAGGCAGCAAATAATAAGCTCCACTGCTGGATGTGAACCCAGTCCTCCTCCTCTTCCTCCTCCTCTTCCTCCTCCTCCTGCCTTCAGGACAAACCTGCCTTCACTCGTTTTCTCACCTGCATCTCAGTATTTTTAGCCATTTCTGCCTCAGGCCTTTCCTAGTTCTCACTCTCTGTTTCCCAATCTCTCTCTCTCTTTCTAATTTCTGCCCTTTTTTTTCCTCTCATCATGTCGGTGAAGTCTTGTGTGCTCATTCTTTCGTCTGTAATACAGTCGTGACTCATTTATGCATACAAGCCTGGAAGTGGTTTTTCCATGATGACAGACAGTCACTGTGACTCGAGGAAGGTGACTTCTCTGCATCATGATGGCAGCTGACTCGCCTCAAACATGTGACCGTTAATATTACACCTCCAAACAGGATCTTATGCAAATTAAGTGACACACGTTTTATTTATTTTTCTCAAATGAACAAGTTTCTTCTAAATCAGCAGCTACTTTGACCCAAATAGTCCAACCAAAATCTACTCCAGATTATATGTTTTTTAATCTGTTCTAAAACTGAATAAACTGGTTTCTAAAAACTAAAAATAACATTTGTGACTGGCAGGTCTTCTGTTGATCCTCCCCACGAAAAAGAAACTTCTTACAGGTCGTGTATTTTGTGTTTGTTTGAACAGAAGTAGTTCAAATGAGCAGAGGTAAGTATGTCAACAATGAAAAGAGCTTCAATGACGGACAAGCTGAAGAAAAACACATCAACTTACAGTAAACGCCTCGTCTCAGACTGACAGGATCTTAAGTTTAGTGTCGACAGATGAACAGTAACGTGTTGTCAATAAAATATTAAAAACCAGGAGCACCAGTTCCACTGACTCTACAAATGTGACACTGAAACACTGAAGAGTTGAATGAGTTCAGGGAATTTTATCCACGGAGGTTTGGAACAAAAGAACAATTTAAATGATCAAATTGATATTTTTTCTGGACATCTATGCACAGAAAATATATCTTTTGTTCATATAAACTCCTTCTGTGCCACTTAAATCGAGCTGTGAACTACTATCTCAGCATGCAGGCAGAATACCAACAACATGTTTGGCTGCAGCTTCATAGCATTAGCTTATCATAGGTATATCATGCCCTATTTAACACAGGTTGCCGCTCCAGTGGGACTACTTTTTTCCTCCACCTACCTCATGACCTGGATAAACTGTATGTGAACGAAATCACTTTATAATAACTGTCACACTTTGCTCTGCACAAAGCATATTTACTTATTCAAACACCGCAGCACAATGATGTCAAACAGGAGTTGAGGTCTGAGCACCTCCACCTCACCCTGCTGGGTAAACATTAAGTCATACAGTAACATGAAATCCTCACGGATGTTTACGACCATTACGGATATCAAGCTCCTTCCTCTTCCACTTGAAGTCACACCTCAGGAGAAGCTGTTTGTCTCCTCTTAGTTCTCCAATCTAGGATTTTTATATTGTTAAGAAATTGTGTAAAGTCTTGTATAATGTGAGGATACTGTGATCGTTTCACTCTGGCACTCTCCATTAACACAGAAAACCATTTAGGACAGACTAGATCAGATATATTCTCCATTCATGTATTAATTTAGTCATGTGGCCCGAGGGAGCAGAGCCAGAGATGATGAATCCTTCTCAGTCTCCTTCAAATGTTCTCTGTTTCTGTTTCTCTGACATCGATACAGGAAATTAACTGCACATTATGCAGTTACTCTTTATTTTACAGGTCTCGCGCTTTCTTAATAATTTCCTAAAAAGGAACTGGACGTGTAACTGTAAATTCATAGGAAGATGCACTTCGACACTAATTATAGTGAAACTGGAGACAGTGTTAAATTGACGTTTAGTTACTGTTGCTACGCCTGATAATCTTCATTCTCGCACAGCACAAAATGCAGTTTACAATGATAGCGGTGACAGATTTACCATCGAAATTTGCAGCACAGAGTTGTAAAGTGGGAAGAAATATTTCAGGCGCCTCCTGGTTCTAAAGGTAAAACGCCTTGTTCATTTTTCCAACAGATAATGTTAGGTAACTCATAGTTTGAGCTCTTCTACAGTTTGGATCAAGCAACATGCTGAAGTTCCAAAAACTGCAGTTCCTCAAATGGCCACTTGAGTCAATCCTCATAGACCCCTTTGTTAAAATGTCCAACTTTACAGCAGAAATAAACATGTTTACAGCCTGGTACAAAAAAAGATTTTGGTCTCTAAAGCTAATTTCCCCTTTCATGACAACTGTAGGGAGATGAATTTTTATATAACTCACCCGTTTCAATTATATTAAGGCTTAAAGTTATGCATAATTAAGGGCGTGGCAAGTTGCTACCACAGCAACAACGTTGCTCAGGTAAGTATTTCTAAATACTAATGTTCTAACTTAACATCATTGTTCACATTTTTTTAATCAACCACACTGTAAAAGTACCAGATGGTTTGGTAGGAGAATAATGTGCTTATCTCACTGGTTACACTGGTAAAGTCAGCTTTTGCATTCTGTCTTTTTAAATACTTTTAAAATTCTTCCCTTTGCTTGAAAGCCATTTCTTCTGTCAGTCACACAGTATTGACGTGTTGCTTGAATGAAACTGTAACAACAGCCCGTATCACCTTCCGTCAGGTTGTTTTCACTCTGATGTTATCTGCATATAGAAAAATCTTCACATCAGTGTTACGTAATCAAGTCAGTAATGATTTTATGACTTCTTTATGGGATTTTTTATGTTTGTTTTCAGAGAAAAACTCTTATTAGATTACAATAACTGCTCGATCAGTGTGTGTTCTTCTATTCTCCAGTGATGCCTTTGACATATTCAATTACAAGTACAAGTGACACAAACACTAGCAGATTTAATGATTTAGGTGACAAAGAAGAATAGTGAACAAAGACAAAAATTAAATCTGAGAACATCCTCCTGCCTCTTAACACTGTGAGTTCAAATCCGTTGGTGACCTCGGCTGCGTATTTATTCCTCTGCTCTGACCTTCCTGACCCTCTTGTGGAGTGTATTGTGTAGTTAAGCTCACAGGGGAAATGATCATTTCCAAAAGTGGGGCCAGGATGTGAAACAAAAGCTCTGGAAGTCTTTGGTGCTCTCCTGCTGAATGGATCAGCTCACCTCAGACACGCTAGTCACTACTATGTGATTAGCCGTTAGCCGAGCTAGTGGTGTAGCTCTGTGGATGGGAATGTTGGTCCACTACTTTGGCCCAGACTGAAATATCTCAACAAATATTTGATGGATTGTCATGAAATTTGGTACAAATATGAATGTTTCCCAGATGATGAATCCTACTGACTTTGGTGATCCTCTGACTTAGTAAGGGTGTGCCGCAGGGATCCATTCTGGGCCCTGTCCTGTTCACCATTTATTTTAAACATGAGATCAGAAATCATGTCTTCCCTACATGGCTGCCAAATCCATCTGTACGCGGACGATACTGTTTTATACTGTATCGCTGATTCTGTTCAATTTGCCATTGAGAAACTGCAACTTTCCTTTCATGCACTGCAACATTCCTTTGTTAATCTCAGACTGATACTTAACGCAAATAAAACGAAATTTTTGTTATTTTCAAGATCCAAAAACTCAGACTACAGCAATCTGCATATCTCTACTATCAATGGTTCAAACATCAGAAGGGTTATAGAATACAAATACCTTGGCATCTGGCTCGACGACAAATTCACATTCAATCACCGTATCAAGAACCTTGTTGACAAATTAAAACAAAAAATTGGCTTTCTATACAGGAATAAACCCAACTATCCCCAACCTGTGCGTAGAGGATTGTTGAATCAACTATCTACTTAGTGTTAGATTATGGGGATGTAATTTACAGAAATGCCGCTGCCTTCACACCCAGGCTTTTAGACTAAGTTTATCAGCCCTGAGATTTATTACTGGCAACGGCAACAATACTCACCATTGTATCCTCTATGATAAGAGATGCATTAATCACTGGTATCTGTATATCTATAAAGCCCTGACTGGAAACTTATCATCATACATCACATCTCTGTTATACTGGAACTCTGGTCCACTTCCAACCTGTTCCAGTGACTGTCTGGCTCTTCAGGTACCTTGTGCCGGGACTGAACCTGGAAAGACGGCTTTTAGTGTTACTGCAGGAAGCTCTTGCGATGTGACCTGAAACTGAATACTCTCATACCTCTTGGACACTTCAGGAATATAATTGATAACCGTTCACTGCCTGTCTGTAACTGTTTTAACTGATTTTGTTGACTGTGTATGTTTCTTTGGGGGTTTTTTTGTTTTTCCATGTGTTTTTCCCCATCAGCCTCATCTGTACTTTGCATTTAATACAAATAGGCTAATGTTAGCATGCTAGCACACCAAACTAAGGTGGTGAACATGGTAAACTTTATACTATTCTATACTTTATTTGATGAACTCTCAGTAGATTAGCCTTGAGCTAAAAGAGACCTAAATAAATGCTTGCTAATCATCAGCATGTTAGCATTGTCGTTGTTAGCATGCTGATGTTAGCATTTAGCTAAGTACAGCCTCACAGAGCTGCTTGTGCTCCAGAAAGCATCACTACAGACTAATGACAGTTTTAATAACCTCAGTCTGGAAGTTCAGTCGGCTTTATTTGTCAAAGTGTCCGGTGTGAATGGTGATACATTAAATAAAAACATGTTAAAAGGAAATAAGAGCTGCATAATTACATTAAATATAAGCAACATTAGAATTTATCTCCCTACTGTTCTCACTGTGAATGAAGAGCTTTAATAGTTTGCTGAATTATAATGATGGACATGTTGTTGTGAACTGTAACTGTTTTGTAAGATTAATTATAAAAATCTCCACTCCACACTTTTTTTGGTGGATATTCTTAATAAAGCTGTTTTAAACACCTAATGGCTGCAACTAAGTGACATATGGTTCAACTTAAGGTGCCGAAATGTTAATGATAAAAAAGATAAGTGTATATTAACAGAAGGGCAGTTACATACTGATACATATTGCTCCACTGCATTGCAGTGTTGCAAATATATTTTGTTAGAGGACATATAGAGACATTTTAAAGTTTTTTTAATGCCTGAATGGAGGTATAACAGGCCTGATAATTACTTGATCCCTGCTTTAAAATGTACCTTTGAGCATCTCTACCAGATGCTGCTCTGTAGCTGGACTCTGACTCCTCTAAACATTATTCTATGGGGTCTTTATTATGTATGAGGTGGAAGAGAAATGTCCAGGACAACAGTGAGCTTTTAGGTGAATTGGGGTTGTAGCCTACATGTAACACACTCCCACAGAGACAGAGGCAGAGAGTCGGTCTCAAGGGACGACGGGGAGGTTTTCCATTTCACAGATCATGTGAGCAGAGAGAGAGAGAGAGCGGGCGAGAGAGACGGCGTCAAACATGTCAGTACTTCCCATCAGAGGTGTTTGTTTTTCAAAATGTTGCCACTGAATCACATTTTTTCAGGCCTATAAACTTTAAGGGACATTAGAAAATGTGTTTATAGATATTATTATATATGTAAATGATGATGCAGATTACTGCTGCAAGTCATTAATAAGTATTTAATTCTCTTTGAAGTAAATTCTGCCTTCACAATGAAAACATTACATTCGTCAAATCTGCACATTCAAAAAGAACAAAAAGTAGATAAATACAGTATTACAAACACTACTGTTGAATATTTATATAAACATGCATTGAAACTACTGATGCTGTTTAAAATACATGATTAAATATGATCAGATTTTATAATATATAACCTTTATTTAACAAGGTAAAAGTCTCATTTAGATTAAAATCTCTTTTCCAAGAAAGCAGCATAAACATTATTACAACAATAAACATAAACAATTCAAACACACAAATACAACTGTCACACAATACAGACGAGTGAACGCAATATCCAGTTAATATGCAACACGATGAAAATCTGAATGAATGGTAGTCATAAAGTAGTCAGCAGGTAGTCATTTATATGACTCATCATATTATATAACCAGTCACACCAGTATCCAAGTGGAGCGATACTGATACTGATATTGACAACACAATATGTTAAATGACAAGATGTTTCCACATGTTTACTGTTGTTGCTGCGATTTAAATCTAAAACTTTTAACAGCTAAACAGTGTCATCAAGGCAAAGAGAGTTAATCTGAGTAGCACCTTTAAACAACGAGTGAATTAAAATGATTTATATAAGGCATAAAAGGCATTAAGAAAAGATTTTGGCTTATATAGATAGATAGATTAAGACCAAATACTACGTGCTTGCATTTTCTAAAATGTGAGAATTTGAGGCCTTTATGTGTCAAACATGATAGTTTAACTGAACAACAACAAAACAAGACGTCAACATGAGCTCTACGAAATTATAATGAATATGTTTTCAAACGATTCATCGAGAAACTAATCAGTTAATAATTAATCGATAATAAAAAAATAATCGTTAGCTGCATGGGCCTTTAATTTGAAATCCTTAGCCAGAAGCAGCAGACCTGTTGTGAGAATGGTTGGCATGGCAACGGAGAGATTAAGGAGGGGGGGGTGGTACCTTTCCACGTTGGAGACCAATGACGGGACAGGTAGCAACAGGTGAGCAGGAAAAACACACACACATACACACACCACACACACACACACACGCGCGCACACACACACACACACACACACACACACACACACACCACACACACACACACACACACACACACACACACACCCCGGGGGAGGGAGGGGGAGGGGGGAGATCCTGTGAG
This sequence comes from Thunnus thynnus, assembly GCF_963924715.1. NCBI lineage: Eukaryota > Metazoa > Chordata > Actinopteri > Scombriformes > Scombridae > Thunnus > Thunnus thynnus. Next base: position 2,908,792 of record NC_089520.1, read on the forward strand.
ACTTGACGGGGAACTAAAGCGCAGAGGAACATTTCACCGCCGCGGAGGAAACTGCAGCTGATCTGGATTACAAACAATATTCCCTCTACAAGGATTTATAGAGTTCTGTAATCTCTCTGTAATCTGTGTGTGTGTGTGTGTGTGTGTATTTATTGTAGTATAGTGTATTGTGGATTATTGCTCTGCTGATCCACCTGTGTCTTCTTTGCTGTAATGTTTCTGCAGCACCTGTATCGCGGTGGATAGTTTAATTAATTAGAGGACTGCCTGCCTGTTTTTGTGGGTTTAACTTAAATCCCGGTTCTGCTGACTGCAGCACCATGATCAGCTCGGAGGGCCTGCGGCCGGCCACGAACGGCAGGAAGCCGCTGGGTAAGCTCGCCTCCCGGCTGGAGGAGGTGAAGAACCCGTGGCGGCAGGTCTCCACGCTGGAGCTCAGCCACAACGAGGCGGCGCGGCTCGCCACGGACGCGCTGCTGGAGCACGGAGAGAAGGAGTACCGGAGGGTGCTCACCGAGGAGCGGGAGCTCAACTTCCTCTCCCCGCTGGAGATCCGCTACATCACCCAGAATGCAGCCAAGACAGGCGGCCCCGAGAGCAACGGCACCGGCCCCAACGACCGGGACTTCGGGGACGGCGACGCCGTGTCCGAGCTCACCTCCGGGACTTACTTCCCGATGATGTCCGACGAGGAGCCGCCGTTGCTGGAGCTCGGCTGGCCGGACTCCCCGGCGAGATACGGACCGTCTGAGACGCAGATCTACTTCCAGAGAGACAAGTCTCACAACGTCAAAGACCTCATCAGGTCCCTCATCAACAAAGCCAAAAAGGTGAGAAAACACTGATGTGGAACTCAAAAACATGAGAACAGTTTATTACAGCATCCAGTCTGTGAACAAAAAGTAATAAATACATTTTTATAAGTATAAAGTTGTATTTAGAAAAGGTTTTATGTTAAAAAATACATACTATCTATATCTACTTACTGATTAATGAAAATATTGTAGTGGTGATCCTTTACTTAAACAAAAGTACCAGAACATGAATGTAAAAATACTCCATTACAAGTAAAAGTCTTCTGAAGTATATGGTTTATACATGATTATACAATTCTATATGACATTATTAATACTGAAGCATCAATGTGTAAGCAGCTAGTTCAACCATGTTATACACTTTACATCCCCGACTGACAACGTTCTGACACGCAAATTTGTATTATTGTTTTATAAACTTTCCTTTAATCTTTGCTGTTTTGTGAAATATTAGAATATTTGACCTTTTGTTCATGGACCTGTAAGAGTTATTGAAATGACACCATGTGAGACGTTTAGAATAAAAATGTGTGTTTGGTGGAGCTGTTAACAGCTCACAGACATGACAAAGAGACACAAATAGGTCTACACGTGTTCTTTGTAAGAGGTAACAAGCCAGAGAGGTTGTCAGCCAAACCACTGGTTTAATCTTTAATGTGTTGTATTTAATAAGCTCATCATGCATGAAACAAAACTTGAGCTGCAAGAAGAAACTGTAGCTGTGAGATAAGAGTAAAAAGTTTAATATTTCCGTCTGAAATCAAGTATAAAGTTGCACAGAGTATAAACGTATACCTAGATAAACACTAATCTGTCAGTTAATCAATGGTAGAATATGAGTCAAGTGTCTGGAGGTGTAGTAGTGTACAACATATCATTTACTTTAAATTAGTCTAAATGATGCTGTCACTCCCGTACATATGATGTAAACACTTCTCCGCGCTACACCTCAGGGGATTAAAGCAGCCAAAGCTTCAGGCAAAAATAAGGTTTTAGTCCAATTTTAAAAGATTTAAATAGCATTTCTAGTGTTTTTCATCAATTACGATGACACCACTGGAGACAAACAGGAAGATTAAAGTCTGTTTTTCTTCTTGTTCCTTCAGTTGGATGTTTTTCGCAGAGTTTCATCTGCTGAAGGAGGAAAGTTTCTCTGAGCTCATCGTTCAGGAGCCCAAATGAACATTAAAACATGTTTTTCTTTGCTGTAATCATTCCTCCTGTTCATACTGACCATTAGAAGATCCCTTCATAATGCATTTAAAAGTTTATCTGAAGCTAATATGAAGCTTCAGCGTCCAAACGAGTCAAATCAAGTAGATATCTTTCAACGTTACAGTCTTTTTAGTGGCAAAGTTCCTCTTTTTGTTACTATACTTCCACCTGCAGCTCAACAGGGAAACACAAAGAGGGAATTTGATGCTAAAAAGACTGTAAATGTGTCAGATATCCACTTGATATGACTAACTCAGACTGCTGAAGCTTCACAGAGACTTTTAAATGACTGTGTGGACACACTGTGGATCTTGGTCTCCATCACTTACATTGAAAACACATTAGAAGGATCTTTTAATATCCAGTATGAACAGGAGGAATGATTACAGCGAGGAAAACCTCTTTCACTGTTCATATAGACACCTGACTGCTGGTTTAACACACACGTGAAAAAACCGTGAACCTGCCCTTTAAGGCGTGGACGTATGAGGATGATATATGACATCAAAACCAGTTTGGCAGCCAGTCATGGTCCAGTATGCGACTTACACAAGTGGAAACTTAAAACCTCCACCACACATTCACTTGAAAATCAATCAATCAATCAAACTTCATTTCATACAGGTTGGTGCAGTTTAAAGTGTTTTACAGATGACGAACAAAACAAAACTGACACAAGAAATAAAACTGGTTGAAACAATAAAACCAGTAAAATACATAAAAGTAGTAGAACAGATTATATATAAGAGGAAATAAAATATTAATACAACAACCTGCTGCAATGATTAACAGCCCTGATGTCTTTTACTGTGGTGGAAAGTAAATAGGTACATTTACTCAAGTTCAGCACTTAAGTACAGTTTAAAATCAGAGATTATAGGATAAGTCCTCGTCTTTGTAACATTAAGTCTCAGCCCAGTTTTTGTTTTGGTACCTCGTGTTGCCTTTTGGCACCTTGTTAGCACTGTTTGTATGGATGAGTTGACAATAAAAGTCTCTGGAGTCTCGTTGATGGAAAAGTTCCAGCTGACTCGTGTAAGAACAAGTCTCAGTGTGACTTCACTGAGAGTGAAAACAACTTATATACTGAGATGGACTTTCAGTAATCAAACAAACATCACAGAAGACTTTTTTCTTTTTTTTGGTTTGTCATCTCCGCTGTGCAGTGATTCATGTGAAATCTAAATGATGACCTGTAACACTCAGGTTGTGATGTGATGGAAGAACCCACAAGAACAAGGACATCTCTTTCTTTCAACCTACATAAAGTTGAAATTCAACGTGATGCTTGAGAGAGCTGGGTAATGATATGGAAGGAAGTTTGTCTCTGTGGGTGTGAAGGTTGGCAGGTGAGAAGAAGCCCTGCAGGGAGGGAGGACACCTGCTGCATGGAGGGAGGGGGGCTGCAGAACCAATGCCAGTTATAACAAGACTACAGTCAAGCTAGTGCTGGTACGCTGATGTTTAACACCTTTAATGGTGGAAAGTAACTAAGTACAATTACTCAAGTACTGTACTTAAGTACAATTTTGAGGTAATTGTACTTTACTTGAGTATTTCCATGTGATGCTACTTTCTACATTTCAGAGGGAAATATTGTACTTTCTACTCCACTACATTTATTTGACAGCTTTAGTTACTTTTCAGATGAAGATTTGACACAATGGATAATATAACAAGCTTTTAAAATACAACACATTGTTAAAGATGAAACCAGTGGTTTCCAACCTTTTTGTCTTTTGACGTCTTACAAAAAGCAGTGTGTAGTCGGGGTCACATTTCACATGTCTATGAGTTGTTAACAGCTCCACCAAATAGTGATTTTTCCCTCTAAACTTCTCACATGCTTTCATTTCAATAAATGTTCAAATGATCCAATATTTCAGCAAAAATCAAAGATTAGAGAAAAAGTCCAAAAACTGAAAACAGATTTGTGTATCAGAACTTTGTTTTTTCTTCTTTCCTCTCCCATTAATCATCTCACCACCCCTCAGATTTATCTGCTGACCCTTTGGAGGGGCCCGACCCCTAGGTTGGGAACCACTGGACTAAACTAGCTAACTGTATATAAAGTAGTGTAAACTAGCTCCACCTCCAGCAGCTACAACAGTAACATGCTGCTCTAACACTGATGCTTCACTATTAATAATCTAATGATGTCATATATAATAATATATCAGTCAGAGGAACCAAACCACTACTTTTACTGCAATACTTTAACTACATCAAGCTCATAATACTTATGTACTTTTACTGCAATACTTTAACTACATCAAGCTCATAATACTTATGTACTTTTACTGCAATACTTTAACTACATCAAGCTCATAATACTTATGTACTTTTACTGCAATACTTTAACCACATCAAGCTCATAATACTTATGTACTTTTACTGCAATACTTTAACTACATCAAGCTCATAATACTTATGTACTTTTACTGCAATACTTTAACTACATCAAGCTCATAATACTTATGTACTTTTACTGCAATACTTTAACTACATCAAGCTCATAATACTGATGTACATTTACTGCAATACTTTAACTACATCAAGCTCATAATACTTATGTACTTTTATTGCAATACTTTAACTACATCAAGCTCATAATGCTTATGTACTTTTACTGCAATACTTTAACTACATCAAGCTCATAATACTTATGTACTTTTACTGTAATACTTTAACTACATCAAGCTCATAATACTTATGTACTTTTACTGCAATACTTTAACTACATCAAGCTCATAATACTTATGTACTTTTACTGTAATACTTTAACTACACCAAGCTCATAATACTTATGTACTTTTACTGCAATACTTTAACTACATCAAGCTCATAATACTTATGTACTTTTACTGTAATACTTTAACTACATCAAGCTCATAATACTTATGTACTTTTACTGTAGTAGGATTTTTCATGCAGGACTTTTACTTGTAATGGATTTTATTTTTATATTGTGAGGATCTTTAATAAATGCAGCCTGTAATAAGTAAAAACATTATGACAGTGTTGGTCTCCTGTTAATGGAGACTGTCAGTTGGGTGTTTTTGTTTTTCATGGATCCCACCTGACTTGAGTTCATTCCTCTCTCGACTGGTTTGCTTACAAACAAATGCCGGCGTCCTTCCTGTTTGATCAGCTCTTATCTCCGAGCGCTCGCTCCGTCTCTCAGTCAGTCAGTCAGTCAGTCAGTCAGCTGACCTCAGATAGGAGAAGTTTACATGCAGTAAAATGAGATGAAAGCAGCTCATTTATAATCATTAACTCTGATTAAATTAACTGTTTTTGATCAGCACTGTACAGCAGTGAGTTCATGACTTTTATGTAAGTTATATAAATATGAGTTTATACTGAATGATGCTAAATTGTGTCATGATCAGCAAACTGATCACAGAACAGGCAAATAAGAAACAAAGCTGGTTTTATTGGCTCAGCATGAGTCAGCTCTCCACTTCCTTATTCTTATACGTATAAATAGACTTGTTTTATATTCCTGTTATCTGAGTCTGTGGCTAATAAAAATAAAAACATTTTTAGCATGATATTTTCTATAATCTGTAGAAAAACAAGTTGGAGGAGCAGTTCTGTGTCGGCGCGGCGCTGACGTTGACCTCTTTGCGGCGTGTTTGTGCACAGTCAGCAGCTTTGAGATCAAATGACACTGTGAATGCAGCTGATAAACGGCTGTTAGCAGAGATGGACATTTGTTTGTTTCTCTTATCTGAAGTTCAGATTAGAACAATAAACGAGCTTCGACCTCGTCTGAGTACTGGAGCGCATCATATTGAAAAGTTTGCCCCCCCCCCCCCTCATATATGGAATCCCTTGGGAGCACTTTGCTTGTGTCAGGGAAACACTCCCAACAAATAACTTTTAAAATATTTGTAGGAAACAAATATTTGTATAAAACCCACTATTTGTGCTTTGCCGAATAACGTATTTGTATTCAGGCACACCCCTAATATATGTATATATATATGCCTGCAGGCATTAACATGTCTGCACGTGTCTGTATGTGTGTGTGTTTGCACACAGCCACGTGCACATGAAGACAGTCTTGGTGTATTTGTTAAGTGAAAAACTCTCTATTTAAGTTAAATTAATGTCCAGAGACTCCAGATCTCTGGAAGTGTTTTACTTTCAAGCTACTTGTATTTTTTAAATTCTAAATTCTTGGTAACATAAAGTTGTAATTAAAAATCCCATCTGATATTTTACCACCGGTGGCCGCTGGTATCATTTTCTTTATCGAAAACACATTTTTACGGAGCACAGGAGGGGCCACGGAGAAAGGAAACTAATTAGTGCTACTTAATGACTCTGTTTTGCCTGTTAACCTCTTGCAGAAGGCACCAAACATATTCAGTCATCTGGAGGTTTGAAGAAAGCAACAAAGAAGATGTTTCCTCTGTAACATCAGTTACTTCCTATAACCATGACGCTGAAGCTGAGTTTTTATGAACTGGATGATATTTGCAGGAGCGTGAAAGTCTTTTATCCTGTAGAATCATTTTAAAGGATCTCAGAGATATCAGTGTATCAGTGTTGTGTTTACAGTAAGAGAGAGGAGCGTAGTGACGGTCAATTCTGTTAAATCAAGAGCACAAATTAGTTTGTTTTTTTTCTCCATGGCTCCTCCGGGCCTCCGTACATTTCGCACCCACAGACACATTTTAAAGGATGTTTTAGTAGAAATGTTCTTGAATGAAATATGAAGTGAAACATAATAGCAGAGCTGCTTTGATGCTGATGATTGATTATTCAGTCGAGTATATTTTTTTAAATATATTAATTGTTAGTGAAGTTTTAAAAACAGCCCAAAACCCCACAAATATTTAATTTACAGTGATAGAAAACAGAGAAAAGAAGCTGAAAACAGAGAATCCTGGGTAATTTTGGTTTAAAAAAGACAATAAATTATTATAATCATTGCTGATTAATGATCAGCCATCTACTGCTTCTCACCTGCTAACGTGATTGGCTGCTGTTTGTCTTCCACAGTGGCCAATAAGGGACAAAGGATGCATTTATAAGCAATATAAAATAAATGTACAGTCTATGATGATGTAACTTTGCAGAAAAGTTGTTGCTAATCAAACCTGTCAGCGTCAGCGCTGCTATGAAATCTTCATGTTACGCTGCATGCTAACGTCTCTCTGGTCTCCCCCCTCACCACTGCAGGTGATAGCGCTGGTGATGGACGTGTTTACAGACGTCGACCTGCTGTGTGATCTGATGGAGGCGTCCAACAAACGCAAAGTCCCCGTCTACATCCTGCTGGACGAGAAGAACCTCAGCTACTTCACAGAGATGTGCTCAGCGCTCGACATCCAGAACTCACACCTGAGTGTAAGTCGCATACACACTCCAGTTTTTTACTTATTCAAACATTTAGTGAACGTTGACCCAGACAGACGTACAGTATCAGACCCCGACTGAGTTAATACACGTCCGCTACAGACACTGAAGAGCTGCTGTTTCTCTGGTTCGGCAGCTTTAGGCTGAAAGATGGTGAGAAAATGCAAAAGGTCACAGAAGGAAGATGATATTATGAGGATTTTCTACCAAACAGTGAAACCAGTGAGAACTAAGCTGATTCTTTAAATTAAATAATTGTTTTATTTTTATGAATGGCAGCCACGCTTTAAGGATGGCAGTGTGGGTTTATTGGTTGGTCCACCACTATGGTTCAAACTGAAATATCCCACCAGCTATTGGATGGATTTTGTACAGACATTCATTCAGGATGAATCAGCTGACTTTGGTGATCCATCTCGCGCCATCATCAGCTCAAAATTTCATTACATCCGATACTTTGTTTTATGATCAAATACTTGCAAAACTAATGATATTCCATCAGCTTCAGCTGTACTTTGTGTTTAGCGCTAGTAAATGTTAGCATGCTAACACGAACATGGTAAACATCAACATGTTAGCATTGTCACTGTGAGCATGTTAGCATGCTGATGCTGATGGCTGTGTTTTAAAATCACTCCCTCGTTCACTTAAGCTGTTCTGTTAGTACACTTTCATGTAGTACACTGTGTGCACTATGTGCTTACTGGTGTAGTGTGTGAATTTTGACAGGGTAGTGTTGTCTCAAATCAAACACAGCCGTTGTGCACTCACCGGAAATGACGATCGCAGATTAGCATTAGCTAGCCTTAGCATTGGCGTTATCGTTCTCATCATTGTTTGTGCTACTAAATCATTACAGACTGCTAAATTAACCCAAAAAACATTCTGATGGTTTATATCCGACAACAGTATAGTGGTGCTTAGTGCTAAAAAACACATGTATAACTTACATTTGTATAATGCGGCGATGTTCACCGTGGTTACAATGTACCCGGCCGCCATTTCCATTTTGAAAAGTGGTACCTCCCCTTCCGCTACGTAGACAAGATGGCGACCATTGAGGGCGAGAAGTGTCCATAGTTCCACACTCAACTTTTTGACCGTTATGAGTGCATTGCATTTCCCATACTTCTCAGTGTGAACGCACTGATGCACTCAAAATGTTAAGTGTAAGTACAGAAGTATGCGATTTGAGACACAGCATTATTCCCTACACAATAGACTAGAGCTGCAACTAACAATTATTTTCATTATCGAATAATCTGTCAATTATTTTCTCAATTAATCAATTAGTCATCAATTAGTGTCAATCATTGTTTCCCAAAGCCCAACATGATGTCTTCAAATGTCTTGTTTTGTTCACAACCTAAAAGATTTTCAGTTTACTGTCATAGAGGACAAAAGAAACCAGAAAATATTCACATTTAAGAAGCTGGAATCAGACAGTTTTTCTTAAAAAATTACTCAAAACAATCTATTATCAAAATAGTTGGAGATTTAATTTAATAGCTGGCAACTAAATGATTAATTGACTAATCGTTGCAGATCTAATTTATTACAGTATTTTGCAAACTCAGCAGTTTAGTCGTTTCTACACTCAGCTTCCAGAAGTCACACTGCAGTGTCAACAAGAGGAATGAAAAGACTGTAGACACTGTGTGTGTGTGTGTGTGTGTGTGTGTGTGTGTGTGTGTGTGTGCGTGTGTGTGTGTTAAGGTGGGACGTGTAAAGGATCTTCTTGTTTGCCTGCTCCATCATGTGCTTTGGCAAGAGTCACTATAACCTTTCGTCTGTTTTGTTCACTCTGCTGAAGTGTCGTAAAGATGTAAAATCTGTTCTGGTGCGTGCGAGACAAAAGACTCCACAGTAGTTTTAATGACGGTTGTGGCTTTAGACCGTCTGACTCATCCACTATTTTAAAGTTCAGTCAGGACGTTCACATTTATTTTACCGTTTACTGAGACAACATGCGTGTTAGTGGCTCTGCTCACGTGATGAAGTGGAACAAATCTGAGCAGCTTGACAAAGACTGAAGAAGACACATTTAAAAAAAAAAGAACAACTAATCAACTGAATCTGCTAATGTAGAGGAGGTTCAGGGCCTGAAAGCAGACAGCAGAGTAGCAGTGTTGCTGAATGCAGACTGAATGAATTTATATGGAGTCAGCACAGGTGTTTTTGCTCATTTGTTAATTAAGGCTGCAACTAACAATTATTTTCATTATTGATTAATCCGTCCGTTATTGTCTCAATTAATTGACTAGTTGTAAAATGTCAGAAAATGTTGAAACATGGTGAGATGTTAGGATGTCCGAGCGTTCTTGAACACACCTCTCATAGCAGCAGGTGACTTGATGCTGAAGTTGATTTTAATGGTTATTATTAAATGATATAAAACCTGGAAGAAAAGAAATAAATCAAAAAAGTTACAATTTTAACTTTAGCAGGATTCTGTTGTTTAGTTCTGAATTTTCTGTTTTTGTTTGTTTGTTTTTCCTTCGGTGAGCCTCCGTACTGTGTGCACACTTCTAACAGTAAAACGTGTGTTTGGTTGCAGAACATGCGTATTCGCAGCGTGTGCGGGGACACGTACTGCACCAAGAGCGGCAAGAAGTTCACCGGTCAGGTCCTGGAGAAGTTTATGATCATCGACTGTGAAGAGGTCATCGCCGGGTCGTACAGGTGAGCTAACAATCATTAAGCATGTACTTAACCTTCTCACTTCTGTCAGTTCACCGTTCCTGACGTTTCAGTCGTGTCCAGATAACATTATTTACAGACTTTAAAGGATTAACTCAAAAAACATGACATGTTCTTTACAGATTGTATTGTAGGTCATCTCGTCACTATCGACTCACTAATAAAGGTATAAAATGACCCAAAAATACTGAAAACTATCAATGATTTTGGTTTCAGCTTTGCTGCTCTGTTAGCCACTAGCGCAGGAGGACAGAGTAGAGAGCTGAAGTGAAACAGGAACTTATATCTTCTGTTCCAGATGTAAGAAAACCTCATTAAAAATCTCATTAACATTTGTAACTCTGCTAATAAGTAAAAATCTATCTCAGTAGCTGTGTGACAGGATCTGTGTCACAACTTACCAGCAGAAACTGCACTGCAAGCTGGGGGACGTAAAGTCTGACAGATGTGGGTATTTACCAGTCAGGGAAGGTATTTATGAAAAAGGCTGTAGTGTTGCATTCTGGGAAATGTAGGATGCAGTGTTTTTGGACTAAGTGTCAGGATATCTCGGCCTCTGCTGCATATATGTCAGTGCTTCATACAACCTCAGTGTGTTTCCATGTGTAAAAAGTTGTATAAAGACTTTTGTGTCTCAGAGGAAGCTGTGTGAAATCTGATAGATCGACTCAAATGATGTCACTTGAGTCGTTTGGGGCTGAAGACGACAAGTTTGATAAAAAATCAGTGGAGTTAGAAAGAAGTGAGGTTAGCAGACCTGTAGCTCCTCATCTCTGCACAGTCGAGTGAATCGAGTTGCATTGGGAGTAAATTAGGCGGCAGGTTTTTACAAGGAAGAAGATGTGGAATAAAAAAAGCTGCATCAGTTTTGATCCTTGTGTCCATCATGAGTCTGACGGTGTTATAAGAATGCAACACTTTGTCGGTGGAGAGCTCAAGGCTGAAACGAAATGAAAACAGATCACAGACTGATGATGTGTAGCTGTAAGAAACTGTGTAGGTGGACTCCTCCTTTTGTAAGAAAGAACAGAAACAAAGAGACAAAGTATGAACATAAAAATAAGTGTTTGATAGCAACAGAGTCTGTGGACCGCTCACATTTAACAGTCTGACATTTACTTTGCATCCCACCTGATAAGCAGTTACGAACACAACATGCAGAGTGGAGGATTACAGGAGGAAGCTCTGGAACCTTTTGCAAATGTGTCTGTGTGGAAAAGCTTTGTAACAATGCTGGTGTTGTGCAGCCGACTGACTGCGCTGTATCTGAAACCGAAAATACCTGAGTAATACCTGTAATTACAGCTACGCACTCAGCAAGTAAATGAAAGTAGAAACTCTGAACAGCAGCGGCTGCAGACATGTTTATTTAGAGCAGATTTGAATAAACAGTAACAGAAAGGATCTCACTGTTAGACGTTTTCATAGAAATTTCTCCTTTTTCTACTTTTCTTTCACTTTAACTACAGCTTTTTGTGTTGTCATGGTTTCCTTTAGGGATGCCAGTAACGATTAGTTGATAATTGATTAATCTGCCAATTATTTTCTCAATTAAACAATTAGCAACAGTTAAAAATGCCCATCACAATTTCCTAGAGCCTAAAGTAATGTCATCAAGTGTCTTGATTTGTCTGACCAACAGTCCAAAACCACAGACTGTATAAAAATATGGACGTAGTTACCGTGACGACACCCGTCGGTTTCTGAAGAGCAGTTTTGAAGCTCAAAGTGAGCAGCTCCGGCCGTCGCCATCTTGGCAGTACGTGACTCTGCCTAACTCCCAGCCAATCAAAAATGGGCAAAGAGGCGGGCCGAATGGCTGAAACAAGCCACCTAGCGGCTGGCAGACCTGTCACTCAAAGCAGCCATGTCCTTCATTATGCAGAACTTTACGGCTTAATAACATTTGCTAGAAGTGTGTGGCGGTGCCCTCTGCCTGTATTTTCTTATTATTTTGCTGTGTTCGGGATGTTTCTGGGCGTTAACCTTTGGGCGGTGGATGTGTCGCCACCAGCCAATGACAGCGTGCAGGGTGTGAGGTTGGGACTCGTAGCGTAGCGACCAGGTTACATCTCCGTCTCTCTCCTCTGCTCCGCTCTGCTCTCTGTCTCTGTGTCATGGACGTATAAAGAGCAGCAGGTCTGTGTGTAATCGATTAATAGTTGCAGCTTTAGTTTCTTTTCTTGATGGGTGTGATGTCAATATTTTAAAATATATATTTTCTATCTATCTAGCCGTGATATAAAGATCTGAAGAAAAAAATGCTTGTGTGTTCTGTTAACGGATTCATCCTCAGCTCAGACTTAGCGCCATTTTCTTTTGCTGTTTTGCACTTCAGTGTAAACACGTACTGTAGTGTATTAATGGAGGTGCTGCTCAACTCTTAACAAGGGAGTGTTGATAATGACAGTTTTGCTTCACGTAGGAAACTGTTTCCGCTCTCATTAACAGGAGACTATTATTAGTTTTTTGAGCTTTATGAAATCACCTCACAAAGCACATTTACTATTTGACATTTTAATTACACTTCTCTAATTACCTGTGTGCCTCTCGGGCCCTGTTCACACCTGGCATTAAAATGTGTCTTTGGTGATCTGATCAGCTTTAAGTACAGCTCTAGACGTGTTGAGATCCGATCACTCAGACCACGTTTGCAGGTTGTCTGGGCCGCGTTCTTTTATCAGCGTGTTCTGAATGTGTCCTGGACCACACTGAAAGGCCGTCTACTTAACTGATGTCCTCTGCGTAAACAGAAGTATGTCCTCGTTTGCACGCCAACGGTGTCATATTAAAGTTTGAAACAACAACGTTTGCACGCCAACAGTGTCATAGTAAAGTTTGAAACATCCACGTCTCACAGGCCACCTGCTGATTAAAATGAAAGAGGTTAGCCCTGAAGTTAGCGACAACGGGTTAGCCTAACCTGACCAGGCTCACTTAAGGTGGACTGACCTTTAAGGTTCGACCAGCTATTCTCATTTTAGTGACAATTTCTGCTGCTCCTGACAGAGAAATGTCTGTCTGCTGAGTCTCTCCTCTTCTTTGCAAACAGAAATGATGTACGTGTTTATTTGCAGAGCGGAGAAAGGATCACAAGTGGTCACTCGAGACACATGTGGAGACGAATATTAATACCAGATGTGATCCTCTGACTGCATCAAACCTGTTACTGTTGCTTCTAACAAAGACATTATCGCCTCTAATGAAAGACGACCCTGATTATAAGTCAACCAGCTTTTCCAACACCTGTTTTTATTTATTTATTTGGATTTCCATTAGCCGCTGTTACCAGGACAACAGCTACTCTTCATGGCCTCCTTGAACATTTTAAATAAAACAATGCTACAATAATTTCATGTACAGCTGCCAACTATTAAACTAATTGCAAGCTATTTTGATAATCTATTAATCATTTTGAGTCATTTTTTAAAGTGTCTTCTGGTTTATTTAGTCCTCTGTGACAGTAAACTGAATCTCTTTGAGTTGTGGACAAAACAAGACATTCAAGGACGTCATGTTGGACTTTTGGGAAACGGTGATTGACATTTTTCACCATTTTCTGACATTTTATTGACCAAACAACTGATCAATTCATTGAGACAAATAGTTTTGTTCCTCTCAGGGAGGTCAGAGGTCAAAGCTAGCTACGTAGCAGCTATCCTTCACTCTGGCGAGGCTCATATTTACCAACTTAAAGTCAGATTTGATTGTTGAGCAATGAGTTTGCTAATTACAAGATTAACCAGCAGCTTATTCATATCGACATTAAAACTCGGTGACAAATATTTGACGAAGGTGATTTTCATACCCACACACATTTTTGCATCTTTGTACAGTCAGTCACCTGATCGAGGTGTGTCACCAGCTTCCTACTGGTTTCCTTCCAAAGTCACATCGTGTCCTTTTTTATCCTTCCTGGTTCTGTCCACACAGGTGGTTTTTCTGATTATCGTATTTTCCTTTTTACAGTGAGTGTGTTTTTATTCATGGATGAAGCGAGGTTTCAGCTGTGTGTGCTAACCTGTATGGGTGGTAGGCTCAGGCATGACAGGTTGTGAATGTGGAATGAAGGGCGAGGTCTGGAGAGGCGCCAAGTGGCTCAGTCAAGGCAAATGTTGTCTTATCGCCACAGCACGCCTTTTTCTCCCTCTTCTGCTATCTTCAAACGTCCATAAGTCTCTTATGAAACCTATGAAACAGCCGGATCACACTTTGATACCTGAGGAGTGGCCGTTCCAATCGATTTGAAACGGATAAACTTATTTGAAAAGCAAATAAAAAACACTGATTCATTGATATTTAGTAGATATGGCTTGAGAAAGTGTGAAATCTCTTTATAGTTCTACACAAAAAATAAAGTGAGTCTGATCTGATGCTTGTATTTACACAGCAGCAGAAGATAGTAGTGTTGATTTAACATGTATCCTGGTTCTAAAGTATTAAATTGATAAGTTTAAACTGTTGATCTGACATGAATGAGAGTTTAACTGGTGAATGCGACTATTGAAATTGACGTGACACGATTAGAGCTCGACTAAATGAATCGGCAACTATTCTTATAATCACTTTAGTCATTTTTAAACCTGCATTAATTGATGTTTTGTCCACTAGTTTTCAGCAGAAACAAGTAGTGAACACTGACACATCATCAGCTTTAAGTTGATATGTTGAGCTTGTTAGCAAACAGTTGCTTATTTCCACATCCAGCAGTTACGGAGCAACATTATCATTCATTCGGAGTCGTGTTTCTGTCCACCTGGTGAATGTAAGTCCAATATTCACTCTCTTTTAGCTCTGTTTTTGGTCTCCACCGACACCTGAGGGAAATATCTGGCTCTTTAGCTGCTAAATGCTCCACTATGTTCACCAGCTAGTCTAGGTAGTGTACAGTGGCTTTCTACAGCTTCTTCTCTGAAAACGACGCTATGAGAGCGCTGAGAGTGAACCGGAACAGTAAAGTTGCAGCCGGACAGATAAACAATGAGCTGAAATTCACTATAAAGCTCCGTAAAGCCGTTACACACTGACAGATCAGACTGTTATTATAAAAATACTGATTATTGCTGCTTTAAGGATAAATGTCAAATATTTGAGAACTTTTATGTGTCATACATGTGTCACGTTAAACGACATTTTATGGACAAAACAATTAAATCGATGAATCGAGAAAATAAGCGTCAGTTGCAGCCGGAGGGAAAACGTCTCACTCTGTGGGAGCTGTTGGAACTATATTAGTTATGAAATGAAGTACAAGCTGAATGTTATCTGTAAAGCGGTTTTTCATTTTTTATCACAGGTGTTAATAAATTAATGAATTAATAAACAGTTATGGGGAAAAAGCAGATGACAGTATAAGTGAGCTTATCTTGACATGATTGGCCTTCCATAGAAACATGACCCAGGTTTATAATTTAATATTACTTCTGTGGTAAAGTGAAGATAGATTTGAGTGTCAAACACGACCTTAAAGCAGGTCATAAAGTGATTATATACAGCTGTAAGACGAGTCCAACCTCCTCCCTTTATAAAGAAAAAAATACTTTACGGTTGATGCAGTGGAGGCGTCTTCTCATCGCTCCTCTTCAGAACATACCAGGAATTTCACTTCAGGTGAAATCTGTCAAACATATTTGAGCAGTGAGTGATTGATCACTGAGGAAAGCTGCCCTGCAGGTTCCTCAGAGCTATCTGGCTGCTGTGAAACACTCGTCCCGTCTCAGCATGCGTCCCCCGCAGCTCAGCAAGCCGCTAATGGCTTTGGAGTTATTTAAATGTATTTTTTAAATACATAAGTATATAAATATTAAATATGCCTGAGCTGCATGTGGTTTAGTCTCTGCAGAGATTATTAAAGGCCCTTCATGATGTTGTTTGAAAACACTCTGAGGATTAGAGTCATGTTCTTTTATTATGTTTTGCAAATGAAAGTTGATTCGTTAAATTGGATAAATTTGAAGACTAAATAGCTGCTGGAGCTCTTTACGGGACAAGTCAGTGCAAATGCTGAGAGGAAGAACTACTTCCTGCCAGTGATGACGTCAGATTGGTCGCACAATCCCGTGAACGTCTGTCCGTTCCGTAGTCTTTTTCACGTCGTCCACTTTCATATTTCGGATCTGATTCTATCCAACATGGTCGGGTGGATTTTAGAAATTGACATTTTGAGTAAAGAAGGAGAAAAAGAAGTGAAATCCTGCTACTATAGTTTGTTTACGTAGCCTCCAAAGCAGGAGGAAGCTTCCTGAGGCTGACCAATCAGGCGGAGGCGGGGCCTTAAAGAGACAGGAGCTAAAACGGCCTGTTTCAGACAGAGGCTGAACTGAGGGGCTGCATAAAGGACCAGTAGAAGATAAATAAAGTTTTTAACTGTAAATCATGCAAAGATATTCCAGTAGAGCCCCAGAATATAAATACAGGGTTAGGGTTTGGATACAAATATGTTTTTATATTTTGTCGAGGTTTGAGTTTCCTCGTCCCTCCGACGCTGTCAGTCAGCTCGTATGTTCCTGTAACTCTCAGTCCTCTGTTCAGCCGTGAAGGCATCATTATTATTATTATTACTGCCGCTCAGACGGATGTCACCGGTGTTCGTGCACCTGTTGTCTGGTCGATAAGCTGATGAGTCACCACGATGACTCAACACTGTCCAGGAAATTGTTAAGAGTCTATCTAGGCTGATCTGCAGTTTTATCAGCTGTAGGCGGAGGGAGATAATTTACACAGAGACAGCTGGCAGTTACAAATCTACATCACAAATTTGTGTTTTTTTTAATACTCTAGTTTTATTTATTTTTTGATATTTTTGTATTAACAAGCAGCACAACACATAGAACACATTATCCTTCCCTATTTACCACCGGGAGCCTCATTTATTGTATAATATGCTCTGTGAACATATCTGTGAATTGATGGACTGTAAAAATGTCAGATATCTGATATGACTAACTCAGACGGCTGAAGCTTCATATTAGCTTCAGATAAACTTTTAAATACATTTTTGCACAGAAGGAAGGGATCTTCTAATGGTCAGTATGAACAGGAGGAATGATTACAGCAAGAAAAACATGTTTCACTGTTTATTTAGGCTCCTGACTGTTAATTTAAGACAGACTTGAAAAATTGTGAACTCGTCCTTTAAGGGCCGTTTCTCTCTTCTCTCCTCTCTAGTTTCACCTGGCTGTCGGCTCAGGTGCACAGCAACATGGTGATGCATTTCTCAGGTCGCATCAGCGACAGCTTCGACCGGGAGTTCCGCTGTCTGTACGCCGACTCGCAGATCATCGACTGTTTCTACAACCCGGAGGAGGAGGGGATGCCGTACTACCCGTCGTACCAGGCCATGATGGCGCCCGGCATGGGGCTGGGGCTGGATTTACTCTCTGACAGGTACCGAGAGGAAGTCCTGTTACTGATAAGATTTTTTATTTTCTTATTATTACTTAAAGGGTCACCGCTCTTTGTGACGAACCGTTTGTTCAGTGTGTTTGTTGTCATGCTTGTCATCTGTTTAGCTAGTAAGACAAATGTATCCTAATGCTTTACTTTTACTTATTATCCTGGTTTGTTTGTGTTTAGCATTTTGTTACATTTACATCTTAAATCAAGACAGACAAGTATGTTTACATTCAGTTTTTGATTATTAATTTAATCTTTAGTTTTCTTGAGTTAAATGTAGAACGGCAACTAACAATTATTTTTTATTATCAATTTATCTGTCGATTATTTTCCCGATTAATCGACTTGTTTGGTTGTTTTGCTGAAAAATCAGTGTTTCCCAAAGCTCAGCATGTCTACAACCCAAAGATCAGTGTTGCCAACAAACACTAATGTGCATATTTTTAAAAATCCAACTAAAGACAAAACTGACTCTAACTAGTTGTTTTTGCGTTTTTTCAAGCAGCTATATCCTCAATATGCATCTAAATCTACCTTTTAATATTATAAAACTATTTTAAGCAGGCTGTTGCATAGAATATAATGAAGTATGTACAGATAGATGATCCAGACACTGAAACTCACCGTTTGGTCTGTTCTGATAAAACAAAATCAAACTTAATTCATTTAGAATAAAAATAAAAGAGGATTTCCTCAGTCAAACAATGGGGATCTGTGATTGGTTGGTTCGTACGCACATTCACAGTTCATTCACATTTCTGTCTGGCTGATGATTGGTCGACTGAAGGTGCAACACTGCCAAAAAAGTAACCAGATAATATCCACGTTTGAGGAACTGGAACCAGAACTTACCAAACTCACCACACTTTACCCAGGAGTCAAACACTTCCGCTGACATCATCAGTGATGTAAGGAGAACATCCACGTAGCTTTGTGCATGTGAGCCTCAAGTCTGTTGACCTTTGACTTCTTCATCATTTCTATTGTTGCTCTGACTAAACTTCCTGCTAACATTTGAAACAAAGACAAACATTCACTGTTTGATTAGAGATAAAAACGACGACTGATACTGGATTCTTAAAGGCCGATAATATAATTAACAGTAAGATAAGAATATCAGCAGTTGAACAAAACAATTATCTTTCAGTAAGGCTGCCTCAAACGTGCTTATTAAAGAGTTGTGATTTTTAAAAACATAAATATATTAAACTTTGATTAAGACAGTCACACATTAAAAAAATTCAGAAATTCAAACTATAAAACATTTCTGTGCTGCAGTTTCTTATCATGTATCTGCCAGCATGTATGACTGGAAAAAGCACAGATGAAGTCATGTTTTCATATCTAAAATATTCATTTAATACACAAAATATCCAAAACCCAAATAAATACAAAATACACTATTTTATATTATGTGAATTTCTGTTAAATTCACGTGTTTTTTTGGTAAAGTAACAGCATATACTGATATGTTGGCCCCAGTAATAACTACAGTGTTTTATGTTTTTGTATTTGCTATATTGTTTTATAGTTGATGGGTTTATAATGTGTAATATATACGTATTTAAGTACGTATAAAGTATCTACAGTATGTTCTGACTTGAGTTTGTCTGTGTCTGTATCTAATTTCACAAATAATAGATTTCCTAAAAATATTCAGTTTGCTGATCTTTACTTTCTCTCCGTCCTCCGGCAGGCAAAGGGAAAAGGTGTGCTCTGAAAACTCCAGCAGCCAATCGAGTAACAGCATGTCCAGTGTGAAGGCCGCACCTGGAATGACCTCCAACACGGTGTACAAGGTCACTCAAGGTCACGACAAGACGGAGCTCAACGGTAACTCCCACCTCAGCCCCGAGAGGAGAGGCGGAGAAAGAGGAGGACAAACCCCGACACCTCAGAGTCACGTCACACCGGCGCCACGAGTCCCCGTCGGCAAAGGATCCAATCACAGCCCGGTTCCCGATCGACCGCCGCAGAGCTACGGTCAACCAATGGGCATCGACTGGAGTAAGCCCAACCCGGGGGACATCATTAGATCGAATATAGGCGGCACGTCATCCAAGTTCCAGGCGTTGGGGTTGTACGACCACAAACCGAACAAGTTCCACAGCGCCGGACTTGCCCCCAGTAACCCCAGCCAAAACCTGAACCCCAAGACCCCGTCACCCTCCCCAGCCAACGACAGCAAACTTGCCCCCAAGCAGAGGACTTCCTCCAACCAGTTCCTCAACAAACTCCAGGAGCGCTTCCTGCCCTCCTCCAGCAAAGACAAAGAAACCTTCAACTTCCGGAGGCCGCCTTCCCCTCACAGCCCCTCGCCCTGGGGGGGACCGGACCTCTGCCCTACTGAGCCGGAGAGCCAGCAGAGCCCGCCGCCGCCGCTCTCCCCGCCCGTGCTGATGAACCGGCATGACCAGAAGCGAATGACGCTGGGCCACAGCAAGCTGGACCTGGTGAACCATTACAACAAGATGAAATCCAAGCAGGTGTACAGTCGCTTTGAGCTCAAGAGCTCGAATTAAACTCAGACTGATGTCATCTGCAAACATTCTCATCCAGACTGCGTTCCCTCTGTGTCTCTTTTTACATGTTTATAGTGGAGAAAAGTGTCCTTGGTTGTTTTTATAAAGTCCTTCGTCTGTTCCTGCGTTTTTCCTCTGTGATTCTTGAAACCACGTCGCCTCTTTTATCATGTGAGGAGACGTTTCAAGTACAATCGGGTTGTGACTCTTTGTGGAGTCATAGTTTACAAAACACATGAAACAAATTGTACATTTACAAAATTAGTCATTGAAATTGATCTGATTTTCGACACTTGCTAGTTTCCTGAATAATAATTTTTCAAAAAGAAAAAAAAGGTTTGAGCTAAAAGTCTCAAATGTTTTATATAAATCAGCGTCCTAACAGACACATCTGTCAAATTTTAACATGGCAGCTGACCTGTGTGCTGAAACATGACAACAGATCGGTTTAAAGAAAATGTGAATTTAAACTGCTAGTTAAGACTAACAATTTAATATTTTTTCAGTGGAGTCTTTGTCGTTGGAACACTCAGAGGCAATTCACGGCAAAGCTGTAAAAGACTTAAAAATCACTTTTTGAAATATAAATGATGATGTTTCTGCAGATTTTTTTTTTATTTAAAAAGAGGATAAAACCCTTCTTCACATATTTGTGGACAAGTTTTTCCTTCTTTTTCAAACAGCCGATGTAACGCTGGTTATGTACTGTTAGCGATATCAGAGTCTGTGCCTTTAAACATATAAGATTCGTGAGGGCCCGTCATGCTGTTCAGTGATTCCACTCAGAAAGCGTGAGCTAGTTAGCGTAGCTCGCTAACATCAACACTGATTCCCACATTACTTTTCAACACCTGCTGAGTCATCGGCTGCTTCTCTCACTCAGTGTTGTGTTCATCACACATTGCACAGAGCTAACGTTAGCTAGCTAACGCTGTCTTTCTTTTGTCAACTCTGTCTCCTTCTGTCGGAATTACGTTCATATACGACCAAATTGCAACTGCAAAAACGTATTATTAGAAACGTAATGCTGCTGAATAATGTTTTCTCTCAATATAATGAGGAAATGTTAATTAACATGTTTGGCAAGTTGCAAAAATGTTGATACTGAACGAGCAGAATCAGGAAGGAAGAGACAAAACAACAGCTAACAACGGCTAACGACAGCTAACCGGCCCTCAGCTGGTTAACAGCCTGTGTAGCTGTCTACACAGATATTGCACCAATCAAATTACCAGGAAAAAATAAAAAATGAAAATATTATTTTTAGTAATTACAGTTTTGACTAAAAATGGGCTTTAATTCTCAGATTTGTTCTTTGCTTTTTGATACAAAACAAACAAAAAGTTAAAAAAAAGTTTGTTTATTTTAATCAAAATAAGAGAATTAAGAATAATGTAATATGTGTAAAGACCCAAATGTAAAGAAAACCTCTTCATCGTCAAGTTTGTTTCTTTCATTTCACAGATTTGCTTCGATTTAAAATGTTCTTCTAACACTCCTGTATTATAATGTACAACATGTGCCTTGATCATCCTGCCTTCAGGTTTACAGTAATATCTCCAGTGACTTTAAAATAAGTGTTAATTAAAGGTACACATGTGCCTATTTTAAACAACGTTGCTACAGGGAACAAACCTCGCTGTAAATAGTAGAAGTTGAAGCAGTGCGACGATATTCCTGGTGCTGTATCTCATTACAATTCTGGGAAATTAGGTGTACATGTAAAAACTGAAGGGCTTTTTTGAGGCGATGCAGGTGGTAAATATTGTTCTCAGCAGAAATAACAGCAGCAGATAAACTGCCAACACAGTTCTGAGAAGTTTACACCCTGCAGTAGCTGTCACGCCCATAAATAAGTTTATTATATTAAGATCTTCATTAAAGAGATTTTCATCTGACTTTTTACAGATTTTTTTTCAAATATGTAAATTTGTACATAGTGTTAATTAAAACATATTAGATACTGTTAATAATACTTGTATTATTTACTGTCTTTGTGGTGAATTGTGCTGATGAACGGTAGTTTTTCATCGCTCGGCATTACAGGACTTTCCAAATAATTCCTCCTCAGTACGGAGCAGCAATGAAAACCGAAGCAATAACGATTATTTTGATACGCGTTTTCATTTTGTGTGCGTTTTTGTTTACGGTTTATTTCAGAACCAGTTTGGTTTGTTGGTTTTTTTTTTTTGGTTACTCGTTGAATCAACATCTGTCTTATGTTTGTGTGACTATATGTAAATACATTATATTGTATAAAGTAAATGAACTGACTGTCAGGAATTTGGGTTATTCTTAAGGAAACACTTTATAAACGGATTTGTTTGTTATTTTATTTGGACGATATGTTATTTACTGGAGAATGTGAACTTCTGTGTGTCGGTTGGTCTTAATTTGTAAGATGAACTTAAGAATTTAATAAAACAAAAAGTTGAAGTTCACAGATGTTATTTGCAAATGTTTTGTTACAGTTAAAATTATCATCTTCATCAAAAAATTAAACAAACTCCAAACAAAGTAAGACAGTAAGAGATGAACTTTAATTCACAGAGAATAGTGTGGCGGCAGGTCGGCATGTTAATTACAATACAGAGAAAGAAATGAACGTATTCAAACAGAATTCAGAGTTTAAATTTCATGGAAATGTTTTGTAGTTTAAACATATTTTTGCCTCAAGCCTCAGTTCATTTCTGACCCCATGAGTCTTCATCTAAGAGGATGTGTATCAGAAATTTGGGGTTTTTAAACTCACACAATAATGAGACATCAGAATACAGAAATATAACGGAACTTTAAAAAGAAAGGGGATGCTCAGCGGGTAAAATTTAATATTCACTGGTGCTCTTGAAGGAAAAAGGAGCTGAAATCAAATGTGCAAAAGAGCAAACTTGTGGAATTTAATAAAACGTCTTTATTAGTTACATGGCTTGTTCATGACGATTAAAAGAAGTTTAGATGTCTTCTTCACTTCCACAACTTCCTAATAGGGTAACCAGGACAACAGGTGTGAGATAATATGT
This sequence comes from Thunnus thynnus, assembly GCF_963924715.1. Taxonomy (NCBI): domain Eukaryota; kingdom Metazoa; phylum Chordata; class Actinopteri; order Scombriformes; family Scombridae; genus Thunnus; species Thunnus thynnus. The sequence goes on from NC_089520.1 coordinate 2,931,829, forward strand.
TTCATTAGGCAGGTTTCCATCCAATTATAGCGAAAATTTTAACAAAATTTCCAGGATATCAGCAAAATAGAATTTTAATTAATGCATGTTTCCTTCCACTCTATGTGAATATTAGGAGATAAACAGCAGGTGGAGCTGATCAAACTATTGCAGAAGAAGAGATGAAGCCATTAAAAGAGCAGCAGCCAACAGTGAAAAACAATCCAAAAACCTGATGGAAATATGACATTTCTTTAATTTTGGGAGCGTTACAGTCTCCTCATCCCTCCACACAGATCTGATGTTTTCGTCTCTTCAGGTGACGTTAAAGCCACATGATTCATTAACGTCATTGTTTATTCACTAAATCTGTTTCCATTGCACTTTGTCGCATTTTGCTTTTATTGATACACAAAGTTTTCCACCTCAGCAGAGAGTAAACTTTTTTTTTTTTGCAATATATAGATGTTTTTTGAATATTCAACATTTCCACTCAGGTGTCTCAAATTGTGCAACTTGAAAATGTGAATAAAAACATGTGGATGGACTTGTTGTTTACCTCCAAGATTTCACAAACACAAAAAGACAATAAACATAAAAATGTTTATTGACTCAAATGGAAAACAATGTTACACAAAAATGGTTTTAAACATGGTGGAAATCTCTCTCTCTGCAGTATCGAAGTGAATCCTGTTGCACTCGTTTATTCTAATTTATATTTATTCCGTCATAAACCAACCTGCACATAACACACTTTTCCACATATTCACTGTGACAACTAATAAACAAAATCACCCAGATTCAAAACACAAATATAAAACATGGACATGTAGAAACACCAGAAAAACATTCAACCTTTAGTGTTTTTACAGTTTTATACACTTTGCACTGTTGTATTTATTGATAAATACACGTTTATCAAAAGTATGAATTACTGTGGTCAGCCCTCAAAACTCTCACTTTTATATTTATTTATTATTATATTTATTATTAAATATGAATGAGTGATGCAAAGACCGTCTTGTGGTTTCTAGTAGGTCAGTAGAACGAGGATGTTTGCCGGCCATGTTTCGAGCTGTGTGTGCGTCGGGCACTTCAGGGATCACTTTTCCCCACAGAGCCTCTGTATGTTTTCCTGTCAGGAAATCCAGCCCAGAGTCTGGGTCACAAGCCGCAGCATGAACAATGTGACAGAATAAAAACGACAAGGGACAGAAATATGAACAATGGACCATTCAAGAAACTGTGCACAAATAAAGTCCCAAAACTGGACTAGGAGACGTCAGAAATCCATCATCCGTGACACAAATCCTGATAAAAATATCTATTTATGTGAAGGAAGCAAATACAACTGTGCCGCAACTCTCAGTTCTTTTAAATTACAGCTGCAGACTTTTCTGTTTGTCTTTTATTAAACCAAATTTGAGGGTTAATATTTTACACTGCACTGTTTTATTCTCTTTTTTTTATCTGTCTTATTCCCTTGTAGCTTCTTTTTATTTCCAAATTTAACACTTTTTAATTGTTTCTATGTCTTTTTACTTGTGTTGCTTTTATATTCTGTTTTAATGCCTTTTATGCTCTATGTAAAGCACTTTGAACTGCCTTGTTGTTGAAATGTGCTGTACAAATAAACTTGCCTTGCCCTACAAAATAGAAGTCTCCTCAGGCCATCACCATCTAGGTTAACGTGCACACTGAATTCTGTTTTTAGGCTCAGTTTTGCATTAATACGTGTCAACATTATACCTCTGTGTACATTATAATATTTGTGCTATTAGCTTAACAAGCCAACGTCATTTTACTTGTGTTGCTTTTATATTCTGTTTTGATGCCTTTTATGCTCTATGTAAAGCACTTTGAATTGCCTTATTGTTGAAATGTGCTATACAAATAAACTTATAAAAACCATGTGAGAACATTCTCTCTTCTGATTGGTCAGATGTGTTTGCAGCATGAACTTAAACTCAGGGAGAAGAAGGTCCTGAAGAAGTTCTTATCCGCCCGAATATCAAGAAGACAAAGTACTTCACATTATCGGTGAAAATATTTATTGATGAAACTAAACTAAAACTGAATAAAACGTGTTTGAAAATGAGATTTATGACGAAAAGTATTTAATTTTTCGACAACAAAGCCGTCTGCAGTGGTCAGAGTGTTTTAAGAGCAGTGTTCTGCGAATCATTACCCACCTTCCTCTCTGACGGGAATCTCCCAAAACGATTAATCTTAAACCAAAGAGCTAAATGTAAATAACTGGTTACTGGTTTGCCAAGTTGTTTGACACGTAGCCTTAGTTTTTTTTTTGTTTGTTTGTTTGTTTTTCCGTGTATCCCTAGTTACAGGATGCCATGTTGTTTTTGTTGGGTAGTCATGGTTACAGGTTTACAGGTTGTCTCTTGGTTGTTTATGAGGAAGAGGCGTACCAGGTTTTCTGTCTCTACTACAATGTGTTGAATTCCACTTCACAGCCCAAACTGGTTGTGACAGTCAGTGGATTTAACTTATAACTCATAGCATGTAGATTTATAGCATCATTGCTCATAAACTGTGTAGTTTTAAATAGAGTCAGTTCTGGCACAGTTAAGGGTTTTATTCCCAAAAACAATTTATTTGGATAAATTACTGCAGTGTTGCTGAGGATAATAATAATCTCTGAGAACTATAATTTATATTAAACTGAATTTAAGGCTCTAAAGGAGGCATGTTTTAACATACTAACAGTCATTGTCGTCCAAAAACGATTAAAAACACAACAGTGAGCCACACCGTTGCACTGAGTGACATGTTCCTTCGGCACAAAGATCACGGTCACGTTAGTTTGTTTCTGGCTCCAAAGGCTAATAACAGTGATCACATTTTCAGTCTCTGGAGAGTGTTACATCGTAAGTTTCTCAAATAACTTCAGTACAAAGTTTAGAGGATGTGATATGTAGCACAACAAGCTAGTGAAGCTGTAAACAGAACTGCATTCATGCACATGCTCAGTGGCGTCTGTCTTACACAGAACTGCTCTCTAGTGACTGAAAACGTGATGCTGTTATTAGTCTTTGGTGCCGTTTCTAAAAAAACTAACGTGACCAAACTCTTCATGATGAAGGAACAGTGCAGCCGTGTGACTCACTGACGGGTTTTTAATAGTTTTGGAACAACAACGGGGGAATAAGATATATCAGGCTTTGGTACACACACAATACTTGTTAGTAGATCAGTTCATTGTTGGTTTGGATCCAAACATGAGATTTGTTGACAAGAAGAAAACAGACTGTATAAAAATATGGACGTAGTTACCGTGACGACACCCGTCGGTTTCTGAAGAGCGGTTTTGAAGCTCAAAGCGAGCCGCTCCGGCCGTCGCCATCTTGGCAGTGCGTGACTCTGCCTAACTCCCAGCCAATCAAAAATGGGTAAAGAGGCGGGCCGAATGGCTGAAACAAGCCACCTAGCAGCTGGCGGACCTGTCACTCAAAGCAGCCATATCCTTCATTATGCAGAACTTTACAGCTTAATAAAATTTAAACGGGTGAGTTATAAAAAAATTCACCCACGTACAGTTGTCATGAAAGGAGAAATTAGCTTTAGAGACCAAAACCGTTGTTTGTACCAGGCTGTAAACATGTTTATTTCTGCTGTAAAGTTGGGCATTTTAACATGGGGGTCTATGGGGATTGACTCACTTTTGGAGCCTCAAGTGGTTGTTCAAGGAACTGCAGTTTTTGGCACTTCTGCATTGGCTTCATTTTTCAGCCCCGGAGGTTGCCGCTTGGAAGAAAAATATTGAAAATTGAAGCCTTATGCTTTAAGTACAATTGAGGTGTGTACTTTATTTGAGTATTTTCATTTTATGCAACTATATACTTCTACTCCAGGACAGTTTGGATGGAAAAATTGTATTTTTACTCCACTACATTTATCTGACAGCAAATTACTTATGCTTCTTTATCATTGTTAAGATTATACTGATGCTTCCCAACATTTTCTACTTTTTAACAACTCCACCAAAGACATTTCACCTCTAAATACTACTCTATAATACTTATGTACTTTTACTGCAATACTTTAACTACATCAAGCTCATAATACTCATGTACTTTTACTGCAATACTTTAACTACATCAAGCTCATAATACTCATGTACTTTTACTGTAGGAGGATTCTTCATGCAGGACTTTTATTCATTTTACATTGTTGTATTTTACTTGACTTTTTCCACCATTGCTTTAACCTGATGGGTTATTGATCCACTTGAGTTAACAGTGACACATAAAAACTGTAAACTCTGCAGTGTCTGGAGGTGGTTTGTAGGGCAGACGAGGTAACACAAGCTTCTCTGGTCATGTTTCAGACTTGAAAACTGTCGCTAGCTTTCGTGACCGACGGCTATAGAAAAGAACTCCTTGTTGTTTAGACATTCACACAATCAATCAAACTCACCTCTGCGGCTTTTTGTAGCCTGTTCAGTTTGTACCGAAGAATCCACGACTAATTATGTAAGTACATTCACTCAAGTGCTGTATTTAAATACAACTTTTAGGTGCTTTACATGAGCATTTTAATTTTCTGCTACTTCCTGTAATACTTCTTACTCAACTACATTTTGGAGACCAATATTGTACTTTTCACTCCACTACATTTATTTGACAACTTAAGTTACTTTGCAGAATCAGATTGTTAAAATAAAATATATTCAACTAATAAATTATAATATATTATTCTAGATTAAGCTCCCCAGCTGCAACATTAGTGACGCTTACACAACAATACATAAGTACTTATAATTCAATAATATATGTTATTGAAATAAACAACTAGTACTTTTACTCCTGGTACTTTAAGTATATTTTGATGCTAATACTTTTATTTAAGTAAAATTGTAAATGTAAACTTGTACTTGTAACAGAGAGTTTTTTACATTGTGGTGTTGCAGCGTTTACTCAAATAAGGGGGAAGGACTTTGTATGTTGTTACAAATTGTAGCTTATATTTAGTGTAAAATTGTGTTGGACGTGTACAATGAAGTGATTGAAAATAAACAAACAATAAAGGATTTTAGTAATAATGTCGGTGCTGCAAGGGTAATTAAAAACATACAGTACCAGTCAAAAGTTTGGACATACAAAAAATCAGGAGCAAATTTTGGTTTAATAAACACTTTTTTGTTTATTATATAATTCTGTGTGTGTTATTTCATAGTTTTGATGTCTTCAGTATTGCTCTATAATTTAGAAACTAATCAGAATAGAGAAAAACCCTTGAATGGTGAAGTGTGTCCAGACTTTTGACTGGTACTGTATATAACATGTCAAATATTAAATACAGTTATTATAAATAGAAATAAACTTACATGAATATAAAATGCCATTTGCAAATGTAGATATTAGAGGAAGTCAGACAGAAGAAATGGTAAAAATATATATATCAAGGATTAGATTATGTGTCAGAGACACTAGAAACAAATCTAGTCCTCATTTAATTCCTAAAATTCAGTGTATTCGCAAAATTTTACTGAGAAATGTGTGTAAACATTACAGAGCGTCCTGCTTGGATGCATCAGCAGCATTTCCTGTAGCCACATGAGAATCTGATTGTTGTGCATCTTGATGTTATCTTCAGGATGCAGCGCTCTTCCTGCCTCTCAGAGCTATTTTCTGCTGACTGAGTGTCTGTTTACATGCGGTATCAAACCTGGAGTGTGTTTCTGCTTGTTTTTTTCGGGAGTGTCTGCATACAAGTACGACTCTGTGTGTGTGTGTGTGTGTGTGTGTGTGTGTGAGCGTCCTTGACAGTTTGTGTTTTGAACCTTGTGAGTCCCGTGAGTCCTGTTTTTTTTTAATGAAGAACCTGTGTTTCTACTTTGTGTTTGACCTGAATCTATGTGTGTGTGTGTGTGTGTGTGTGTGTGTGTGTGTGTGTGTGTGTGTGTGTGTGTGTGTGTGTACAGCAGGAAACCTGGTGTATTGTCCTCCCAGCGTTCTGAGGCAGATTTAAACTTTCAAACTATTTTGAACTGGTGCAACACTGCTTTACAGAGGAGACATTTATTTATTTTATTTATTCATTTTATTACAGGGGCAGTGCATATTAATAACATTTCTGAAAATATGCCAGAGTTAGCCAGAAAGGCTCATTTTCATCTGTTGTCCCTGGGCAGGCAAATATTACCAATAAAAGCGTTGAAAATACGAAGAGACAGCAAGCAGGTTGGATATGATGCAGGACATTTAATGAATAATATAAAGTCTCTGGAGACACTGGGAATAGGAACCAGGAACCAGGAACCAAGACCATAAATGCAGGAACACCACAGATACTAAGGCACAGGAACTAGGGTCAGAAACTCGGAACAAACACAGCACGAAAGCAGACAACTTGACAAAGACCGAACTGAAAACTGGACTATAAATATACAGGGTGTGATTGCAAAATAGACACAGGTGAAACACATGAGGTGATCACACAGGAAGTAAAGGTGACAAGACACAAGAAGAAAATATTTCAAAATAAAACAGGAACTAAAGTAAACAGACAACAGGTGACAGACTGGGAGCAGATAAACTGGGGAAGACCACTAGGAGCAGGGCTGGGCTAACCAGGGTGATGCAGGGCAGGGGAGAGGAGGTGCACATAAACACGGGAGGAAACACACAAGGGAAACAAACAAAACCAGGCAACATAAATGCAACACTTAAAACTCAAGAGAACAAAATACACAAAGAGTCCAAAAGCCACAGAAAAACTCCCCGTAGGATGTGACAATACGCCGATACAAACAAGTCTGCACTGCATAGAGACAGGACAGCTCTTAAGACACACAAAATCAACAAATAGCATGACAACATAATGTCAGGACTGATAAAGTGTTACATACAAAGCCTATGATAAACAAGAGCAGCTCTTACATTAAGCATAATAATGACAAGTAAGACAACAAACAACACGAAAAACACCTCACTGTTCTTCACATTTTAAAGTCTATGTTTATATTCTGGGGCTCTACTGGAATATCTTTGCATGATTTCCAGTTAAAAACTCCTTATTTATCTTATTTTTCAGTCTCTCTCTCTCTCTCTCTCTCTCTCTCTCTCAGCCTCTGCGTGTCTCCCTGCCAATGTTTGTGCCAATTTCACAACACGGAGGGAATTCCTTCATACCGAGGGTTTAATGCTGGAATGTCACCTGAGGCAGAAGCAGAGTTTCAGTCATGACGCACACACTCACACAAAGATCTTCTTCTGTCCATGTTTGCCTCCTGAACTTGATCCTTGACCTTTACTACTGCCTGCCTGACCTTAACCTGTTTTTCTAGACATTTTTAGGTCTTATGGAGGTTCTTCAGGACCTCAACCATTGTTAAATCCGAACTTTACCGAACTTTGTAGGTGTTATAACTCAATTTAAAGGGCTGGAAATGTGGAAAACAAGAAAAATGATCTTTGGGATGGATTAGAGTGATGTTGGGGCCTCTTGTGCTTTTCTATGTCCTCTGTCTTTTTAAGTTATTTGAAATTCACAATTCAAGACCTCATTACTGACAGAATCTAGTACAAGCACAGAATGGGTGGAGAGCAGCAGTTATCTGAGTTCCTCCACAAGTTGTCTGTTAATAGGTTTAACTGATAACAGGACTTAGCAGGAATGTTTCTAAAGCTCCCAGTGTTCCCAGGAGCACAGTGGCCTCAATAATTATGAAATGGAAGAAGTTTAGAACCGCCAGGACTCTTCCTAGAGTTGACCGTCCGCCAGAAGGGTCATAATCAGAGAGGTGACCAAGAACCCAACGGTCAGTCTAAAGCCAGGTTCAGAATACAAGATGTTCTTGTCTGATAAGATGGTTACTGTGTCAAATTAGTTATTAATTATAGAGTCATATATTATTGCTGTTATTTGGGTTATTGAGTGTAGATTGATGAGAAAAAAATTAAAGGTATAATATGTAATTATTCCACATTAAAATGTCTAAAAACAACTAGACCTATGTTATATATGTTGTTGAGTTGTGTACTTACATTATCCCAAATGTTTCCAACAGTTTTCAAACCCAGAGAAATCTGTAATTTAATCAAAGTAATGGACCGTTTCATTTGGTCGCCTGTCGATGGCGTCATACCTCCTCTACCAAAGAGTAAACACGCACAAGATGCATACGGCGGCGCTGTGTTTGTCCGCTACAATGGCGTCTACCAAAGAGTAACTTACACACATACAAGATAATACATCGGCGTTGTGGTTGTTCCACAGAAATAAATATAAATTGACTTTTATTCAGTTTTAAGCCACATTTTCATGATAAATTTAGGTGGTTTTTAACTATATCTTTTAGCCGGAAGAAGGATTTCAGTCATTGGACGTCTGGATCTTAAGTTATCAGAGAAATAAAATAGGCAAACGTTAGCAGCAGCTCGGCTAACAGCCCCTCCAGGAAGTCCGGTGGTCGCCGAACATCGTCGGAGAAACACTGATTTTTTTAGGTGAAACAGCTTTAATTAGTATTTTTACCTGTAATCTCCGGGTCTGTTTGTTCTGGAGAGGAGGAGACCTCTGCAAGTAACTCCCGGTAAAAACATCCCGAATGATGAACACTGGAGTAATCCTATCCCTGGTTAATTTAACAATGAAGACAACAACTCATATGATCCCTTGCTACCGTCATCACACTCCGTCTTTTGTTATTGTTTGGATTGAGACCCCTAGCGGCTGAAATTACATATTGTGCGTTTAAATCTACGACACGAAGTGCGCAAAATGTGAAGGTCCGAATACTTTCTGAATCGGCTGTATGTGATCAACATACACTATCAGTGGTGTAGCTTAAACATTTGGGCCTCCTTCCCCCTTCTTAATACATCCACAGTCACACCTGAACAAATAACAGCATCAACAAATACACACACGTATCTGCAGTGGTTATCAGAGCAAACTGTCATCACTGTGTGAAGCTTTCAACATGACGTTTTACAACATTATAGAACAATATTTCCATCACATTACACTTTAAGAACACAATAAAGAACAACTTTATTATGAGATCTCTATGAACTGGATCGAGAACTATTAGTCAAGCTTTTATCACCAACATCAGTGTTGGACCTCACTGATGCTGTTGTGGCTGAATCGCTGCAGCCAGACTGGAAAACCTGGAACCAGTTAAAGCAGCAGATTAATCAACATGGTGGCAGAAATGAGCAATCACATAATGTTATTTAGTTTTTCTTCACGTCTGTCAGTTTATTCTCTTATGGTCTCTGATTTACAGTATCTTAGGAATGTTTTATGATGTTACTTGTGCCATTAAATGTTGTTTTCATTCACTGAATCTGAGCCTCCTCAAATTAAACATAAAACTCTCAACCTTTAAGGAAGTGAAGATGGACCAAAATGAGCCTTACCTCACAAAATCCGCCCTCTTACTGAAACTCAGGTTTGGTTTGAGGTTTTGACAAAAATAGAAATGCAAGAGAGCTCGATGTCTTATCCACTGGGCGCGGCGGATTCAGCATGTGGCAGACATGTGGTTTACCTTTTGTTGCAATGGAACGTATTGGATCCTGCTGCGATGGGATCAAAGCCAAACAGGTTCAAAACAAACAGTATCAGTCATGAGGATGAAGAAACAGTAGAAGAGTGTGTGGTGCAGATTAGGAGAAAGAACCAACACTGTAAATACAATGGAAACATGAATTATACCTACATGTGGATCAAAATTTCAACACAAAAAGAAGCTATCATGCACATGTCATGTTTTTTGTCTGTTGAAAGATTCATAAAATAATGTAATAAATAAATAAATAGCCAAGAAATAGCATAGAGGAAAAGTCACTTAGGATTTTATTCGTTTGATATGGACACCCAGCTCTCGACGCACTTATGCTACAATCTGTAAACTTCACAAATAAAACAAATATGACATAATCATATGTGTTGAATGTAGTCTATGGCAAAATGAAACAAAATAGCCAAAACTTAGTTTTCACACTGGATAAGCTTTACTTCCTTCCAAGATGAGCTTTCCTATGATGATCAGGAAATGTCAGAGCTTTTTATAGTCAGTCATCTGACATTGTGTTTGAAGCTGATCTGATGCAATTTACACACAGTCAGGAATTCACGCTACGACACTATTTAAACGTTCATTCACTGCTATTGTCAGGCTGTGACGAGCAGCACGCCTGCACCCTATTGGAGCAAGACCCAGTGACTAATCAGCTGACTGATTTAAAAAAAAAAACACAGCATAACACAGCATCCTTAAGCAGCGATTAGAATAGGATAGCATGTTCTCTTCCATCCTGTTGATTCTTCCATCAAAGCCATAAGAATGTCTTTTTTCTGTAGCATAAGCATGAACACTTCAAGATGTTGTGCTCTGTAATCTATTCATGATGAATTTTAAAGTTGAAAAGCTGCGCTCGCAGTATCACCTGCACCTTTCACTCATCCTCTTCCTCCTCTTCTCGCTCCTGCTCTCCACTGGATCAGCCGGCTCATCGGTCCAAACTCTTTCTTCCTCCTTTTGATTTGGCGGTGGACTGTTAATCGTGGCGGTTAGGCATGCTAACGCTAACGGGATTTTGCGGCAGTGGCATCGATATTTTGAATAAATGTGTTCAAGTTAAAAAATTTTGCAGCATCAGCCACGAGATTTTTTCTTTTTTTTCTCTCTGACCTTCTCCACTCCACCTTTTCACTTTTTGGGACATTCATCCATTTTTTATTGGCTTGCGTTATTTTAGGCATGGTGGGAGGACGGCGGTAGCACTTCCTGCACCTGCCTTGCAGTATAGTTACCATGTAACCTCCAATCAGATGGGCTGTTCCAACATCAAGTGGGCCACGGCCGGCAGGTTGAATTTTTTTCCCACATTGCTGGTGGTCTTGCTGCCCGCTAGGTGAGCCGGCCTTTCTGGAATTTGCTAGAATTGCCAGATTGCCAGTCCGAGCCTGACAGTCTATACTGACCGCTGAAGGATGGACATCGCTGGCCATATATGCTCATGACAGTCGCAGTAAATTGTATCTGAGACACATTACAGTATAGGTTTTTAATTTTAATTAATTGAAACAAATTACTTCATTTGAATTTGTATTTGGACATGGACTGTGGATTTTGTCCTCCATCACTTGCATTCAAAGCGCATCTTTTAATGATGAATATTATCACAGTGAGCGAAAACCATATCAGTGCTCACATGGTCACATAAACGTTAAGTGTGTTGAACAAATGAACAATGCTGCCGGGTTTCTAGAGACAAAAGTCAAATCAGCAGCTTGCTTTGCTTTATGTGGGGAACATAGTTATATAATATAATCCACAAGGCTTCTATAGGTGTGTATCCATCCATCTGTTTTTAATTTACATTTCCAACTTGCACATAATAAAAATAAGTGGAAACACCAAAAATTTGAAATAAAAATCTCCAAATATTGCATAAAAAGTTTTTACACTTGACTGAAAGTTGGAGCATCGATAAAAGCAAAATGCAACAAAGTGCAATTTTAACAGACCTAGTGAATAAATGAAGACAAACATGAAGCATGTGAAAGAAAACACTTATTAACACATTTATTTGAATTTTCTTTTGCAGATTATCAGGAAATTACTTTTTTCTTTTTATAATTTTAATTACAGCCCCAGTTGACAGTTCAGATCATGAGTGTATAAAATGAGCATATTTTTACATAAAATGTTGCTTATTGTAACTAACTTTGTATATTTAACTTGTCTCTTTTGTGTCAGTATTATCTTATGGAAATACAGTATCACACATTCAAGGACAATAAAAGAACTGAACTGAAGTAAACACAGCCCTGACATTTGCCAATACCTTTAGAATTAGCTTCTGAATTAGCAACATTAGCTTCTGTGAGTAGATTTACCTCAAGAAATATTTGTGAAAATTGGTAGAAATAAAGAGATGTATAAACCTTTTTAATCCACATTATGACTGAAGAATGTGTCACACATAAGGTGTGTTTACCACCTGCACACATGAGCGAATATATGCGCACAAACATGCAGTTTGTGGCATTTGTGTGTTTGTGGTTTTTGGTCGGTATGCACGGGAGACACATGACTCATGATAGAGTATGTCACAACGTTTAGAGCTGTGAATAACAAGCTGTTTTTATCCACTTGTGTGTCTTTGTCTTGACTCTGCCGTCGTCTCTTCCCTGTCTGTGTGTATCTTGTGTTTCTTCTTCACTTGGTCTCGTTTCTGTCCTCCTGTGGCTGTTTTCAACACTCACTGTTTGTTCTTTACACACTCAGACGTTGTCACACTAATGGAGGCTGCATGTAGATTGTGTAAATGCAATGTAATCATATTAATTAACACTGTATTACATATATTAATCACATGTCCCAGGTCAGCCACCTGTTAAAACACACCTCCACCTCTTATTTTGAGATGAAGTATTAGGCATTTCGTGGAGCCATGTTTCAAAATTCCAAGTTGAACTGAAAATTACAAGTGTTCACATTATTATAAGAGAAGAAGAATATAATCTATTATTTGTTTCAATATCAGAGTGAAAGACAAAAGCTGCTGCATTGAAAAGATGAAAAAGTGTTTGTGTTTAATATTCACATCGGGCCCTTGGCAACTAAATTGGACAAAAATGCCAAAACTTATCAAAGTCTTGCTCACAGTTGGGTGTTCTGTCACATGACTGTTGGTGCTTAACAGATGACAAAGTGACAACACACACCGCCCTCTTGTGGATGCAGACGGTGAGAGAAACAAACGCTACATCTCAAGTCTCCTAATTGCATCCTTGTTTCCTTCACTTGCGTCTTTTCCTTACGTCTCAGTCCGTCCCGCCATCTGAGGATGCAGGAGAGATGCAAGGAAACCACGTGAGGAGAGAAGAAACGAGGAAAAGTGTTTTTAGTGAAATGAGACGTCATCTTTGCGTCTATATTTATTGATATTCTGATTGTGAATTCATTATTTAATAACCCAGAATATAATCAGGGTGTCTTTTGAATACTGGAAATTATTTATAAGGCTGAAGGTTTTGGGGAAATTTTCAGCCTCACATGTGACTGAATGGAAATGATGATAAATCATGTAAAATATAAATGTGTTTAAAAAGTGTTTCTTGCTGACAGACAGACCATCCATAATAAATCCATAATAAAAGTTAATGCGGGAAATAACTGATCATGAAAAGAAAAAATATTTCTAATAATTAATGAAGAAAGTTGTTTATGGTTCTTTTGTTGATCAGACCGTCAATTAACACAGATGTTTAACTAGATGATGAATCATAAAACAAATAAAATATAATAGATGCATCAGATCAGTCCAATAATAGGTTTTATGATTAAAAAAAAGAAAGATTCCAGTAATGTAAGAATAAAAGTGAAAAATAAATTTAAAAAATCAATAAAAAGACAATATAAGTAAAAAAAAAAAAAAAAACAAATAACTCAAGTAAAATCAGGATAAACTCTCAGACTGAAGAATGTTTTCACACCTGTAAACCAACTAAACACATTAGATAAAGAAATAACTGAGGATAACAAAGAGAGAGAGAGAGAGACAGGCAAAAACTAAACTACAATAAACAATTGTATATGTGTGTGTGTGTGGACGAGGGATCAAGCAGCATCTATCACGTCTTGAGGCTGAAGAACCTTAAAGGTGCAATATACAACATTCAGTCCCACTAGATGTCAGCAAATAACTTTTTGCTATGTTAAGATATAGAGAGATACAGATATGCAGGGATATACAATAAAAAACAGATAATGCAAGTAAATAAGATCCAAAACAAAGTCTTTTATTACAACCAAACGTTGAACAAGACTTTTTTTAGGCAACTACAATGTTACAATTAACTTTAGTGAACTGAAAACACTCTGTGAAATAGCAGCAGCTACGCCTATACGCCATGGTTACGTCATGTAAGCAATGTTGTTGCCGTGGTAGCGACTTGTCAATCACAATGTAGCCACGCCTTAAATCATACCTTGCTTTATCATCAAATTTAGATTGAATGGGGCCATAATTTACAAAATAAACATCATGCTGTATTGAAGACTTGAAACTAGCGATTGAGACCATAAACTCATTAGGAAACAGTTTACTGAGGTAATAAATCAAGAGAGAAGTAGGGTCATTTTCTCATAGACTTCCATACAATCAGACTTCTTTTTGCAGCCAGCGGAGTCGCCCCCTGCAGGTCGTTAGATAGAATGCAGGTTTTTAGCACTTCCGCATTGGCTTCATTTTTCAGCCCCAGAGGTTGACGCTTGATTACAACTAAACAGTTCACTAAAATATGTTTCTGAAAACATTTGAGGTGAGAAATAAACAATGCACTGACAGAATCTTGATTCATATTCGATCAGCACTGCCTAGTTTGACAGTTTTATCTAAATTTTGTGACACGTGTTTTAGATGCAGCTTGCATTTTCCCCCCCAACTTTATTGAGTAAATGATTTGTTTTGGTCTGTGGAACTGAATGTCATATATTGCACCTTTACAGTGCAATACTACTGACGGTCACTACATGCTCCAACTGATTCCCATTCAAAAAGTGTCAACTTTTCTCATAAAATACTAAGTCAATCAGTTTTTTCAATGAGTCACTATGGTCTCAATCTTTGAATTCAGGCTCAGTAATAAGTGTGCTGGTGATCATTTTGGAAATTGCTGCTCCATTAACAAGATTTGAAGACTTTTAGTAGCTTTGATGTCTACTGTGTGGGTGTTGATTGACAGTTTAGATTCACAGTTTACTTGAACATTGACCCTCTGGTGGCGCAACAGGAAAAGTCAGGAGATCACCAAAGTCATTAGGATTCATTTTCTGAAACTGAAGAAAATTATATTAATTACAAAATATACTTGCAGATCTGGTTTATACATGGTGTAGCCTCTCTGTTTTTTGTTAAGTTAAATATCTGATTTTAGCTCTAATAGTGGACCTTGGACACATTGGGACATCAGGGACAGAACAACAAATACACCCAACTTTACAGAGACCTCATTGGTTCCTGGTGTCCTTTGTTCTTCCTGGAGTACACAACAAATTAAAATCAATTATTTATGGCATAGTTACATTTTGTGGTAAAAGAGATTCCAGTAGTGTAAGAATAAAAGGGAAAAATAGATTAAAACATAAATAAAAAGACAATTTAAATAAATAAAAAAAAAAACTCAAGTAAGGATAAGCTCTAAGATGTAGTATGTAGTATGTTTTCAGAGGAGATTTAAAAGATTTTTTTTTTTAATTACAAAAGACTCATTCACAAAAATTAAGGCATAGAAACAATTAACACCTAGGACCAAAAACGAAAAATGAAATCACGTGATCTATTCCTTTTTTGTTTCCCAACGAAAATCCAGAAAACCAAATTCAAAAGACAGAGCAATTTTGGTTTAGAAATCAAGTATTTTTGTCAGTTTTGTACGATAGCGGAAGCGGCTACATTAACCTACCCATGATCCTCAGCGACCGTTGCTATGGTGAAGACGCCAGCGACAGCCTTAACATTTAGTCAATATAACATTATGTAGTACTGCAGATTATTGGTTATGATCGGGATCAACGTACTTTACTGAACATTGAACTGTAAAGAAAATAATGTGTGCAAAGAAACGAAGTGTATGAAATATATGAAGGTGATAAGAATAAATTAAACATAAATAATGAATAAATAATTACATTATCATGGGTAGGCTAATGTTGTCGCTTCCGCTATCATACAAAACTGACAAAAATACTTGATTTCTAAACCAAAATTGCACGGTCTTTTGAATTTGGTTTTCTTGATTTTCGTTGGGAAACAAAAAAAGGAATAGATCACGTGATTTCGTTTTTGGTTTAAAATGAAAAAAGGAAAAAAACCATGTGACTTCTGTTTTTGGTTTCAAACACAAAAACGAACTGGCTGAATGTCCGCAGACCTGTTCAATATTCAATCCAAAAAGGAATAACGATAAAAACCAATCGGCAAAAACCAAAAACGGACTGAGTTTGATTGGTTTTTCCTTATTTGATTCAGACACCAAAAATGTTTTTTTGTTTTTTGTTTTGAAACAAATAACAGATTTACTGTTTTTTCGGTTTTTCTATTACAAATGAATTACGAATTATCCGATGATACATGGACCATTTTTTTCAATCACAAAAGACTCATTTACAAAAATTAAGGCATAGAAACAGTGAAGATTAGATAAAGGGATAACTGAGGATAACAGAGAGACATGCAAAAAACTGAACTACAATAAATAAACTTAAATATGTGTGTGTGTGTGTGTGTTGGGGGGGGGGGGGGGGGGTTGTAGGGGACATCAAATATTTTCATAGGCTCTGAGGAGAGACTCATAGGGTCAGTTGTCAGTTGTCCACAAGGTCCTTTATAAAAACAAAAAATGGAGATCAAGCAGCATCTACCACATCTTGAGGCTGAAGAACCTTAAAGTGCAATACTACTGACAGTCACTACATGATCCGACTGATTTGCGTCAACTTCTCTCATAAAATACTAAGTCAATCAGTGTTTTCAGTGTCATTATGGTCTCAATCTTTAAATTCAGGCCTTCTAATAAGTGTGCTGGTGATCATTTTGGAAATTGTTTCTCTGTTAATAAGATTTGAAGACTTTTAGTAGCTTTGATGTCTACTGTGTGGGTGTTGATTGACAGTTGTGATTCACACTTTACTTGAACATTGACCCTCTGGTGGCACTACAGGAAAAGTCAGGAGATCACCAAAATCATTAGGATTCATTCTCTGTACCTGAAGAGAATATTAATTACAAAATATACTTGCAGATCTGGTTTATACATGGTGTAGCCTCTCTGTCTTTTGCTGAGTTTAATATTTGATTTCAGCTCTAATAGTGGACCTTGGACACATTGGGACATCAGGGACAGATCAACAAATACACCCAACTTTACAGAGACCTCATTGGTTCCTGGTGTCATCATCCCGGCTACATATGACTCTGGACTTTATCGTTACACATTCTGAATTACCTGAGGTTCAGTCTGTTGGACACGTCTCGTTCTTTCAACCTCACGGATCAAGTTTGAGAACATGGGAGGTGGATGCTCACACAACCCACCAGGGTACAATGAAATGTACGCCCTTAGTTTGTATGAAACAGCTTTACAGAATACATGCCTCCTACCTGATGTCGGCATAGATGAGTCCCTGATGAAATACTCTGGTCTCAACTCCAGCGTTGAACTGCAGGCGTACTCTGATGAGCTGCTCAACAGCGTACCAGGCTACATCGAAAAGCTGTCAACTGGTTTGGGAGCATTAACTCCAGTCCCGAATGCTGTTGGCCTTGGGGCAATAGTGATTTCCATGATTATGGAGATAGCCATCAAGAGCTCCCAACAAACAAGTCCTGATACATACAGCTTGCTCCATCGTGTATTTGGTGAAGAGAAAGCCTCCGGTGTTCGGGACACGATGTCAGAGTATCTGAAGCGTCATCGCCTGTTCATTAACAATGACCAGCGTTTGCGGGAGCAATTACAGAGACTGGAAGAGCAGCTGAGCAATCAACTCACCACTCTGAGAAACTCCCTGATACATGACAAGCAGATGAGCACCAGAGGATTAAAAATCTGGGTCAATGGAGCCTCCTTCCACGTCCAGATGTTGATCCATGAGGCACGGCTGAAGGTTCAGGTGGGAGAACCTGCATCAGACTTGGTTAATACAATTGAAACTGCCATCACTTTGTATTTGCAGGACCTTGAAAGTTTGCTGGGGAAATACAAGACCTACAAGATTAGTACTACTGACCTTAAGCCAGACGAGGAATGCATGGGTGGCAGTGGGGTATATATGTGCTTCCCACAAAATTGTTATATCGAAGATACTGAGAAAACAAAGTGTAAAAGATTTCATAAACAACAGAATCGTAAACCCTGTTCTGGTTGTGATATCACTGAGGATTACATAAATCATGTTTTCTCAAAATATGAACCCATCTCAAGCTTGAAGAATCATTTTTCAAATATGAAGAACAACATTAACTCTCTAATCAACCAACATGATGCGTTCACTCCGCCATCATCAACCTAAGATCACTTTCCCCATTGAGCTTAGTTCAGTCTTTGTTATTTCAGCTCACTGACCTTAAAGGACAGCTTCCCCCAATTCACTTCCATTGTAAGTGCCTTATAAAGGGATCTTCTAATGGTCAGTGTGAACAGGAGGAATGATTACAGCAAGAAAAACAGGTTTCACTGTTCATTTGGGCTCCTGACTCTTATTTTGAAATATTGTGAACCTGTCCTTTAAATATCACTTCTCATGCACACATAACACAGTGATTCACAAGAAATAATGTGAAGGAAAATATTGTACAAAATTTTAACTTCATCTGTTAGTTTGTTGTTAATTATTTGTGAACTGACTGATCAAGTGAGAGGATTTCTCATTAATTCATTTTAAAAGGAAGAATTGACTGAAAGTGTCATTTAAAAGATTTCATGGAAGCTTTGTTAATTTACTTTATTCTCATTTACATGTTTGATCTGTTTTTGAATTGTCTGTATTGATGATATAGGACTGTGTCAGTAATGTGATTGTGATTGTTTTGCTTTGCTGTTTGTGATGGATGTTATCAAATGATGATGTTTTACAGAATGATGATTCCCTACAGAAATGTTTTAAGGCTCATATTAAAAATACTATTAATTTTAATTTGTGTCTTATGTGTTTTATTCCCCAAAAAACATTTACAGTGTAATCATATTTTAATACATCTTCAGTAGAGTTTTATGTCACAGTTAGAGATGTCAGTAAGTTAATCATGTCTGAAATACACATTCAACCTTTGTGTTTTACAGTTTTATTTGTTAACAAGAGCTACCAACCATGTGCTGTGGAGAGTTTCTTTGGTTCTTTATGTGAGCGGTCTGGTGTCTTTCCATTGGAGTAAATTAAATTAATCTAACAAACAGTAAACACCTGTAAACCTGTGTGTGTGTGTGTGTGTGTGTGTGTGTGTGTGTGTTTCTAAAAACAGAAAATGGAGATCAAGCAGCATCAACCACATCTTGAGGCTGAAGAACCTTAAAGTGCAATACTACTGACAGTCACTACATGATCCGACTGATTTGCATCAACGTCTCTCATAAAATACTAAGTCAATCAGTTTTTTCAAAGTCATTATGGTCTCAATTTTTAAATTCAGGCCTTCTTATAAGTGTGCTGGTGATCATTTTGGAAATTGTTGCTCCATTAACAAGATTTGAAGACTTTTAGTAGCTTTGATGTCTACTGTGTGGGTGTTGATTGACAGTTTTGATTCACAGTTTACTTGAACATTGACCCTCTGGTGGCGCAACAGGAAAAGTCAGGAGATCACCAAAGTCATTAGGATTCATTTTCTGAAACTGAAGAAAATTATATCAATTACAAAATATACTTGCAGATCTGGTTTATACATGGTGTAGCCTCTCTGTTTTTTGTTAAGTTAAATATCTGATTTTAGCTCTAATAGTGGACCTTGGACACATTGGGACATCAGGGACAGAACAACAAATACACCCAACTTTACAGAGACCTCATTGGTTCCTGGTGTCCTTTGTTCTTCCTGGAGTACACAACAAATTAAAATCAATTATTTATGGCATAGTTACATTTTGTGGTAAAAGAGATTCCAGTAGTGTAAGAATAAAAGGGAAAAATAGATTAAAACATAAATAAAAAGACAATTTAAATAAATAATAAAAAAAAACTCAAGTAAGGATAAGCTCTAAGATGTAGTATGTAGTATGTTTTCAGAGGAGATTTAAAAGATTTTTTTTTTTAATTACAAAAGACTCATTCACAAAAATTAAGGCATAGAAACAATAAACATCTAGGACCAAAAACGAAAAATGAAATCACGTGATCTATTCCTTTTTTGTTTCCCAACGAAAATCCAGAAAACCAAATTCCAAAGACAGAGCAATTTTGGTTTAGAAATCAAGTATTTTTGTCAGTTTTGTACGATAGCGGAAGCGGCTACATTAGCCTACCCATGATCCTCAGCGACCGTTGCTATGGTGAAGACACCAGCAACAGCCTTAACATTTAGTCAATATAACATTATGTAGTACTGCAGATTATTGGTTATGATCGGGATCAACGTACTTTACTGAACATTGAACTGTAAAGAAAATAATGTGTGCAAAGAAACGAAGTGTATGAAATATATGAAGGTGATAAGAATAAACTAAACATAAATAATTAATAAATAATTACATTATCATGGGTAGGCTAATGTTGTCGCTTCCGCTATCGTACAAAACTGACAAAAATACTTGATTTCTAAACCAAAATTGCACGGTCTTTTGAATTTGGTTTTCTTGATTTTCGTTGGGAAACAAAAAAAGGAATAGATCACGTGATTTTGTTTTTCGTTTTTGGTTTAAAATGAAAAAAGGAAAAAAAACATGTTACTTCTGTTTTTGGTTTCAAACGCAAAAACGAATTGGCTGAATGTCCGCAGACCTGTTCGATATTCAATCCAAAAAGGAATAACGATAAAAACCAATCGGCAAAAACCAAAAACGGACTGAGTTTGATTGGTTTTTCGTTATTTGATTCAGACACCAAAAATGTTTTTTTGTTTTTTGTTTTGAAACAAATAACAGATTTACTGTTTTTTAGGTTTTTCTATTACAAATGAATTACGAATTATCCGATGATACATGGACCATTTTTTTCAATCACAAAAGACTCATTTACAAAAATTAAGGCATAGAAACAGTGAAGATTAGATAAAGAGATAACTGAGGATAACAGAGAGACATGCAAAAAACTGAACTACAATAAATAAACTTAAATATGTGTGTGTGTGTGTGTGTGTGTGTGTGTGTGTTGGGGGGGGGGGTTGTAGGGGACATCAAATATTTTCATAGGCTCTGAGGAGAGACTCATAGGGTCAGTTGTCAGTTGTCCACAAGGTCCTTTATAAAAACAGAAAATGGAGATCAAGCAGCATCTACCACATCTTGAGGCTGAAGAACCTTAAAGTGCAATACTACTGACAGTCACTACATGATCCGACTGATTTGCAACTTCTCTCATAAAATACTAAGTCAATCAGTTTTTTCAGTGTCATTATGGTCTCAATCTTTAAATTCAGGCCTTCTAATAAGTGTGCTGGTGATCATTTCAGAAATTGTTTCTCCGTTAATAAGATTTGAAGACTTTTAGTAGCTTTGATGTCTACCTTGTAAGTGTTGATTGACAGTTGTGATTCACACTTTACTTGAACATTGACCCTCTGGTGGCACTACAGGAAAAGTCAGGAGATCACCAAAGTCATTAGGATTCATTCTCTGTACCTGAAGAGAATAATATTAATTACAAAATATACTTGCAGATCTGGTTTATACATGGTGTAGCCTCTCTGTCTTTTGCTGAGTTTAATATTTGATTTTAGCTCTAATAGTGGACCTTGGACACATTGGGACATCAGGGACAGATCAACAAATACACCCAACTTTACAGAGACCTCATTGGTTCCTGGTGTCATCGTCCCGGCTACATATGACTCTGGACTTTATCGTTATACATTCTGAATTACCTGAGGTTCAGTCTGTTGGACACGTCTCGTTCTTTCAACCTCACGGATCAAGTTTGAGAACATGGGAGGTGGATGCTCACACAACCCACCAGGGTACGATGAAACGTACGCCCTTGGTTTGTATGAAACAGCTTTACAGAGCTCATGCCTCCTACCTGATGTCGGCATAGATGAGTCCCTGATGAAATACTCTGGTCTCAACTCCAGCGCTGAACTGCAGGCGTACTCTGATGAGCTGCTCAACAGCGTACCAGGCTACGTCGAAAAGCTGTTAACTGGTTTGGGAGCATTAACTTCAGTCTCGAATGCTGTTGGACTTGGAGCAATAGTGATTTCCATGATTATGGAGATAGCCATCAAGAGCTCCCAACAAACAAGTCCTGATACATTCAGTTTGCTCCGACGTGTATTTGGCGAAGAGAAAGCCTCAGCTGTTCGGGACACGATATCAGAGTATCTGAGGCGTCATGAAATGTACATCGACGATGGCCAGCGTTTGCCAGAGGAATTACGGAGACACGAAGAGCAGCTGAGCAAACAACTCACCATTCTGAAAAACTCCCTGATACATGACAATCAGATGAGCACCAGAGGGTTCAAAATCTGGGTCAATGGAGCCTCCTTCCATGTCCAGATGATGATCCATGAGGCACGGCTGAAGGTTCAGGCAGGAGAACCTGCATCAAACTTGGTTAGAATAATTGACACTGCCATTGGTTTGTATTTGCAGGACCTTGAAAGTTTGCTGGAGAAATACAAGTCCTATAAGATTAGCACTATGGAGCTTCATCCAAATGTGGAACTCACCTGCGGGCGCAGAGCCTGTGGATATAAACATTCAAATTGTTTTATTATAAATCCTGATGTTGAAGGGTGTTGGATATTTCATAGACACGAATCACATCACAAATGTAATGGTTGTGACATGACTAAGTTTCTTATGAATAATGTTTTTTCAAAATATGAACCCATCTTAAGTTTGAGGAATCATTTTTCAGATATGAAGAACAACATTAACTCTCTAATCAACCAACATGATGTGTTCACTCTGCCATCAACAACCTAAGATCACTTTCCCCAATAACTTTGTTTAGTTTAGTTGTTGTTATTTCATCTTATACATCTTAAAGGATGGATTCACAAGTTTTCAAGTCTGTCTTAAAACAGCAGTCAGGTGTCCATATGAACAGTGAAAGAAGTTTTCCTTGCTGTAATCACTCCTCCTGTTCATACTGGATATTAAAAGATCCTTCAAATGTGCTTTCAATGGAAGTGATGGAGGCCAAAATCATCAGTGTGTCCACACAGTCATTTAAAAGTCTCTGTGAAGCGGATATCTGAAGAGGATATCTGACACATTTATAGTACATTTACAGACAGATGTGAAAAATTGTGAACCCGTCCTTTAAATATCATTACTCATGCACACATAACACAGTAATGGACAAGAAATAATGTGAAGGAAAATATTGCACAAAATTTTAACTTCATCTGTTAGTTTGTTGTTAATTATTTGTGAACTGACTGATCAAGTGAGAGGATTTCTCATTAATTCGTTTAAAAGGAAGAATTGACTGAAAGTGTCATTTAAAAGATTTCATGGAAGCTTTGTTAATTTACTTTATTCTCATTTACATGTTTGATCTGTTTTTGAATTGTCTGTATTGATGATATAGGACTGTGTCAGTTATGTGATTGTGATTGTTTTGCTTTGCTGTTTGTGATGGATGTTATCAAATGATGATGTTTTACAGAATGATGATTCCCTACAGAAATGTTTTAAGGCTCATATTAAAAATACTTTTTTACATTTTAATTTGTGTCATATGTGTTTTATTCCCCAAAAAACATTTACAGTGTAATCATATTTTAATACATCTTCAGTAGAGTTTTATGTCACAGTTAGAGATGTCAGTAAGTTAATCATGTCTGAAATACACATTCAACCTTTGTGATTTACAGTTTTATTTGTTAACAAGAGCTACCAACCATGTGCTGTGGAGAGTTTCCTTGGTTCTTTATGTGAGCAGTCTGGTGTCTTTCCATTGGAGTGAATTAAATTAATCTAACAAACTCATAATCCACTAAAAGGGCTAATGACTCATAACTAATAATTAAACCTGCATATAGTAACTTTAAGGTAAAGTGATATTTTTCTTCTTTTTGTGTCTAAAACATAACTCAGTCAGTTTCAGGTGGTTATTCACAGGCAGCCTGCATGTAAACACTGTCAGCAGCAAGTTTAACCTGCAGTGAACTACATCACAGTGCTGCCACCTTGTGGTTCAAATATTCATCTACATGACACAGCAGAGCGTCTGCTGCACAACTCTTCAACTTTTCCTATTAATGCACTTTATTTTGAACATTAACAGACACCCCCCATTCAATTTCATATATTTGTATTTGGAGTGTAGAAGGAATGGCATCAGCTGGGAGTATATAAGCTGTGAGGCTGCGCAGCTTTCTTCAGTTGGCAGTTAACGTATAATCAGTAAAACCACTGAGGATCAGCAGACCCATATTTGATTTAGCTCTAATAGTGGACTTTGGACACAGTGGGCCATCAGGGACAGATCAACAAATACACCCAACTTTATAGAGACCTCATTGGTTCTTGGTGTCCGTTGTCCTTCCCGGAGTATACAGCAAATTAAAATCAATGATTTATGACATACTTACATTTTATGGTGAAACAGATTCCAGTAATGTCGGAATAAAAGTGAAAAAAAGATTAAAACAGAAATAAAAAAGACCATTTAAATTTAAAAAATGAGTAGAGATCAAGCAGCATCAACCACATCTTGAGGCTGAAGAACCGTAAAGTGCAATACTACTGACGGTCACTACATGATCTGACTGACTCCCATCAAAAAATGTCAAATTCTCTCATGAAATACTAAGTCAATCAGTTTTTTTTTAACAAGTCATTATGGTCTCAATCTTAAATTCAGGCCTTCTAATAAGTATGCCGGTGATCATTTTGGAAATTGTTGCTCTGTTAATACAATTAGAAGACTTTTAGTAGCTTTGATGTCTACCTTGTAGGTGTTGATTGACAGTTGTGATTCACAGTTAGCTTAAAAATTGACCCTCTGGTGGCACTACAGGAAAAGTCAGTAATTAGGATGAGGATGAGGAAGATCCGTCATTAAGCCGCCTTCGCTTTTTCTTACACTGAACCAAACAAAGCCAGCATAATGCCGCCACCGAGCGTGCTTTTACGTAGCATGCCGTAACACAACAGCATCAGCTCCCTGTCCCACTGTGCTGGCGATCCTTTACACAAACGTCAATCCAGCTCTGTGATTACCTCTGTTGTCGGCTCATTAACAGAGCTAGTTTAAAAGTGGGAAAAAACAAAAAAACAAAGGCACAGCCTCTAAATCCACTGCACCAACATCAGCAGCAATGATAATAGATGACAGAGTCTGACTCTGACAGTGAAACCCATGTATAATATGAATTCTACTCAAGTAGCCCATGACGTACGGCTGGTTGATGTGACTGACTTACTGAATAGTTAATTGTTTAATGGCTATTACTGTAGCAGTTTGCAGTGTTGTTACTTGAATTCAATTCTGTTAACGTTGTTGTTTGTAAGGTCACTGTTTACATTTACAGTTGTGAAACACTGAATTTTATTTCCTCAAATAATTTTAATAGACCTTCTACAGTTTCTAAAGAGGATGTTTTAAAAAAAGAGCATAAACTAGAACATTTGAAAGACTGCAATGAAGTTTTCAACTGATCTATAACTAATGCATTATACATGTACGAAGGCTACTAGAAGATCAATAGAAGCCTAAATATTTAGAACTGTCTCCTGCTTTTTCTCACACATACAGATGGTATTCTATACACATACACACACATTTCTCTTTGAAACAGCAATAGTTTGCTTTTTACTGACTCATGTTGGCACAAAGTGGTGATTACTGCATGCATTTTCTCATTTCACATTATGCACTAATTACTATTTTTAAAATGTGCCCCCCAATTTTTTTTTTCTAAATTCCCTACACTGATGATATAAATTACAAAATATACTTGCAGATCTGGTTTAAACATGGTGTAGCCTCTCTGTCTTTTGCTGAGTTTAATATTTGAGTAATAGTGGACCTTGGACACATTGGGACATCAGGGACGGATCCACAAATACACCCAACTTTACAGAGACCTCATTGGTTCCTGGTGTCATCGTCCCGGCTACATATGACTCTGGACTTTATCGTTATACATTCTGAATTACCTGAGGTTCAGACTGTAGGACACGTCTTATTCTTTCAATCTCACAGATCAAGTTTGACAACATGGGATCTAGATGCTCACACAACCCACCAGGGTACGATGAAGCGTACGCCCTTAGTTTGTATGAAACTGCTTTACAGAATACATGCCTCCTACCTGATGTCGGCATAGATGACTCCCTGATGAAATACTCTGGTCTCAACTCCAGCGCTGAACTGCAGACGTACTCCAATGAGCTAGTCAACAGTGCACCAGAATACGTCTACAAACTGGGAATTAGTTTGAGAGGATTGAGTTTAATCCCGAATGCTGTTGGACTTGGAGCATTTGTGATTTCCATGATTATAGAGATAGCCATCAAGAGCTCCCAACAAACAAGTCCTGATACATACAGCTTGCTCCGACGTGTATTTGGCGAAGAGAAAGCCTCAGCTGTTCGGGACACGATATCAGGGTATCTGGAGCGTCATGAATTGTTCATCGACAATGGCCAGCGTTTACAGGAGGAATTACGGAGACACGAAGAGCAGCTGAGCGACCGACTCAACGCTCTTAAAAACTCCCTGAGTCTTGACAATCTGATGAACACCAGAGGGTTCAAAATCTGGGTCAATGGAGCCTTCTTCCACGTCCAGATGTTGATCCATGAGGCACGGCTGAAGATTCAGGCGGGAGAACCTGCATCAGACTTGGTTAGAATAATTGACACTGCCATCGGTTTGCATTTGCGGAACCTTAAAAGTTTGCTGGAGAAATACAAGACCCACAAGATTAGTACAATGGAGCTTGAGTCAGACGTGCATACCAAATGTGGATATAAAATCTGTGGACCACCGCATTCAAGTTGTGCTATTAAAAATCCTGATGTTAAAGGGTGTGAGATACTTCGTAAACAACAAGGAATTGTCACATGTGATGGTTGCGACGTGGCTAAGTTTTTTATGAATAATGTTTTTTCAAAATATGAACCCATCTTAAGCTTAATGAATCATTTTTCTGATATGAGGAACAACATTAACTCTCTAATCAACCAACATGATGCGTTCACTCTGCCATCAACAACCTAAGATCACTTTCCTTGTTTAACTTCATCAGTTTGTTATTACTGATTTGGGAACCGATATGAGGTGAGAGGATTTCTTATGAATCAATTATATCAAGAACAACGTTAACTCTAATTAACCAACATGATGTGTTCACTCTGCCATCAGCAACCTAAGATCACTTTCCCCAATAACTTAGTTTAGTTTAGTTGTTGTTATTTCATCTTATACATCTTAAAGGACAGGTTCACAATTTTTCAAGTCTGTCTTAAAACAGCAGTCAGGTGTCCATATGAACAGTGAAAGAAGTTTTCCTTGCTGTAATCACTCCTCCTGTTCATACTGGATATTAAAAGATCCTTCAAATGTGCTTTCAATGGAAGTGATGGAGGCCAAAATCATCAGTGTGTCCACACAGTCATTTAAAAGTCTCTGTGAAGCTTATATGAGGCTTCAACAGTCTGAGTTAGTCATATCAAGTGATTATCTGACACATTTATAGTACATTTACAGACAGATGTGAAAAATTGTGAACCCGTCCTTTAAATATCATTACTCACGCACACATAACACAGTAATGGACAAGAAATAATGTGAAGGAAAATATTTTACAAAATTTTAACTTCATCTGTTAGTTTGTTGTTAATTTTTTGTGAACTGACTGATCAAGTGAGAGGATTTCTCATTAATTCATTTTAAAAGGAAGAATTGACTGAAAGTGTCATTTAAAAGATTTCATGGAAGCTTTGTTAATTTACTTTATTCTCATTTACATGTTTGATCTGTTTTTGAATTGTCTGTATTGATGATATAGGACTGTGTCAGTTATGTGATTGTGATTGTTTTGCTTTGCTGTTTGTGATGGATGTTATCAAATGATGATGTTTTACAGAATGATGATTCCCTACAGAAATGTTTTAAGGCTCATATTAAAAATACTTTTTTTACATTTTAATTTGTGTCATATGTGTTTTATTCCCCAAAAAACATTTACAGTGTAATCATATTTTAATACATCTTCAGTAGAGTTTTATGTCACAGTTAAAGATGTCAGTAAGTTAATCATGTCTGAAATACACATTCAACCTTTGTGATTTACAGTTTTATTTGTTAACAAGAGCTACCAACCATGTGCTGTGGAGAGTTTCTTTGGTTCTTTATGTGAGTGGTCTGGTGTCTTTCCATTGGAGTAAATTAAATTAATCTAACAAACTCATAATCCACTAAAAGGGCTAATGACTCATAACTAATAATTATACCTGCATATAGTAACTTTAAGGTAAAGTGATATTTTTCTTCTTTTTGTGTCTAAAACATAACTCAGTCAGTTTCAGGTGGTTATTCACAGGCAGCCTGCATGTAAACACTGTCAGCAGCAAGTTTAACCTGCAGTGAACTACATCACAGTGCTGCCACCTTGTGGTTCAAATATTCATCTACATGACACAGCAGAGCGTCTGCTGCACAACTCTTCAACTGTTATCAGTCAGTTATAAGTCTCAAAAGCATCGACTGTGAGGAAACACACACTGTGCATTACACTACTGTCCCAAATCCATTCAGCAGCTCCAGCTTATCCAAAATGCAGCCGCAAAGAGTTTGATCATATCACTCACTTCACTGGCTACCTGTCCATTATAAAATACATTTAAAATCTTGCTTCTGGTCTAGAAAAGCCCTACATGAAGTGGCCCCTGAATATATATCTGACATGCTTCCAATTTATCAACCAGGCAGAGCTCTCAGGTCCCAGGACAGCCTTCTTCTCCAAATTCCCACATTTAAAGGCCAGATTCACAATTTTTTAAGTGTGGCTTAAACCTGCAGTCAGGTGTCTATATGAACAGTGAAAGAGGTTTCCCTCGCTGTAATCATTCCTTCTGTTCATACTGGATATTAAAAGATCCTTCAAATGTGTTTTCAATGGAAGTGATGGAGGACAAAATCCACAGTGTGTCCACACAGTCATTTAAAAGTTGATGTGATGCTTATATTCAGCTTCAGCAGTCTGAGTTACTCATATCAAGTGGATATCTGACACATTTACAGTCTTTTTAGCATCAAATTCCCTCTTTGTGTTTCCTCGGACAGTGATTCCCTGTTGAGCTGCAGGTGGAAGTATAGTAACAAAAAGAGGGACTTTGGCACTAAAAAGACTGTAACGTTGAAAGATATCTACTTGATTTGACTCATTTGGACGCTGAAGCTTCATATTAGCTTCAGATAAACTTTTAAATGCATTTTTTGCACAGAGGGAGGACTGTGGATTTTGTCCTCCATCACTTCCATTGTAAGTGCATTATGAAGGGATCTTCTAATGGTCAGTATGAACAGGAGGAATGATTACAGCAAGAAAAACAGGTTTCACTGTTCATTTGGGCATGTTTATTTGTTGATGGCCGGGAGCTTATAAGAAGATCAACTTGTTAAGTTTTTTTTTGTGCCTTAAACTGCACAAATCAGTGAAGTAAACGTGGCACATAGGAAATTGACCACTTATTTAAATGTGGTATTTTCATATTAATGCACTTTATTTTGAACATTAACAGACACCCCCCATTCAATTTCATATATTTGTATTTGGAGTGTAGAAGGAATGACATCAGCTGGGAGTATATAAGCTGTGAGGCTGCGCAGCTTTCTTCAGTTGGCAGTTAACGTATAATCAGTAAAACCACTGCGGACCAGCAGACCCATATTTGATTTAGCTCTAATAGTGGACTTTGGACACAGTGGGCCATCAGGGACAGATCAACAAGTACACCCAACTTTATAGAGACCTCATTGGTTCTTGGTGTCCTTTGTCCTTCCCGGAGTATACAGCAAATTAAAATCAATGATTTATGACATACTTACATTTTATGGTGAAACAGATTCCAGTAATGTAGGAATAAAAGTGAAAAAAAGATTAAAACAGAAATAAAAAAGACCATTTAAATTTAAAAAATGAGTAGAGATCAAGCAGCATCAACCACATCTTGAGGCTGAAGAACCTTAAAGTGCAATACTACTGACGGTCACTACATGATCCGACTGACTCCCATCAAAAAATGTCAAATTCTCTCATGAAATACTGAGTCAATCAGTTTTTTTTAACAAGTCATTATGGTCTCAATCTTAAATTCAGGCTTTCTAATAAGTGTGCTAGTGATCATTTTGGAAATTGTTGCTCTGTTAATACGATTAGAAGACTTTTAGTAGCTTTGATGTCTACTGTGTGAGTGTTGATTGACAGTTGTGATTCACAGTTAGCTTAAAAATTGACCCTCTGGTGGCACTACAGGACTACAAGTCAGTAATTAGGATGAGTTCACTAACCAAGACCACTCCTTCTAGAATATGGATTTAATGGTTTATTGGGAGTGTGATGGAAGAGCAGGGTGAAAAGGAGGAAGGATAGTTAGAGGAATGGTTGGAGAGGGAAGGATGGATGGGGGAAGGGAGAGGGTCGGGGGTGTGAGGATGCGGGGGTGAGGGTCGAGGTTGTGGGATGCGGGATGAGGGGGTAGGGGTCGAAGGGATGAGGGTTGAGGGATGGGGAGAAAGAAGAGCAGGCGGGAAAGAGGGGAAGGAGGGAGGGGATAGGAGAGTGATAGATGAAAGGAGGAGAGGCGTCGACATCGGGGAGGTAAGTGGGAACAGGGGGTTGAGACTCAGGGTGGGGGTGCTGTCTCGATGATCTGGCATCTGTACGAGGCCCCCAAAGAGACTTTAACCAAAGAGGCGAGAATGGGATCTCTTAATGTTATCCGGGTCGTGATGGATGTAGGTATGAGAGTGGGACGAGGCTGGGCATGGTGCTCCGGAAATCAATTTAACGAAGAAATTGATTCCACTGAGGTAGGTCTGTATGGTGGAAGACTTGATCTTGAGTTGAGTGTGGGAGAATGTAATGGAGCAGGAGAGGGTAAGAATGTCTGGTGAAGGGAATGGGAGTCCGTGGGAGACGTGAAAGGTTTTAAAGGAATTCCAGCCGGTGAGGTATGAAGATAGTGTTCGAGGGGCGACGCTGTTGATGATGTTGTCCTGTGAAGTGGTGACCAGTTGTTCCAGTTGCGGGTTCAGTTGTAGATTGTGGCTGAAAACGGTGGGACTGGAGTTGGAAGAGGGTTGGAGGCTGGAGCTAGTTGTCTGAATTTCTGAAACATGAAACGAGAGAGTGAATCAGCGATTGCGTTTTTGTGGCCTGGAATGTGGAGTGCTCGGATGATGAACTGGTGCTGGGCTGAAACCAATGTGAGCTTGCGCACGAACTGCATGATGTCCAGATTGTGTGACCGGCCTTTGTTGAGGATGTCGACGACGGCGCTGTTGTCAGAGTGGATGGCGATGGTCTTTTTGGACCATTCATGCCCCCAAAGAATGGCAGCAATGACAATCGGGTACATTTCCGAAATGGTGGAGGAAGGGGCCAGGGAAGAGAAGTCGGGTGGCCATTCGGCAGAGAACCATATGCCGCTGTAGTAACCACCGAAGCCGACTGAAGGGGCGGCGTCGGTGTATAGCTGGATGTCATTGGCGTCTGTAACGTGGACGTTGTAAAAGAAGGAGATGCCGTTCCAGGAAGAGAGGAACTGGTGCCACACTTTTAGTTCCATCTTGCACGTGCTGTCTAGCGTGACATGGTCGTGGATGGATGGGACGGCGGTGGCTATGGAGAGAAGGTGTGACAAGAAAGATCAGCCCTGAGGGATGATGCGGGTGGCGTAGTTGAAATGGCCCAGCAGAGAGAGTAATTGACGTTTGGTGCATGTGTTGGCCATGAGAAAGTTTTGAATGAGTAGAGAAATGCGGTGGAGTTTCTCAGTAGGCAGAGATGCTTGGAGTGTAATGGAGTTGAGGGTGATGCCGAGGAATTCCAAGGATGTGCTTGGGCCTTCTGTTTTCTCTGGAGACAGGGGAACGCCGAGATCTGAAAGACGGGAAAGGGGGGCTGGAGAAAGGGCCAATCATGAAGGCGTCATCAACTTCTTTTTGCAGTAGTCTGTCAACTGTGGTGGGTTCAGACAGGGCTGATTGCAAGTTGTTGCATATGTGAGTGGACTCGGGCGTGGCCTGCAGACCCGGATGGAAACCGTAGGTGAAGCCCTGAATGAGGAAGTTGACGAACTGGGTGTCTGGATGGTTTTGTAGGGCGGTGGCTAGGGCGTTGATGTTAACGGGGGTATTGAGATGCTTACACAGCTGTTGCTTTGTCGGGTTGTGTGGGCATGCGGCTCTGGTATGGTCTCCCCCGCAGAATGAACAAGTGTGGAGGAATTTGCAGCTGGAGGAGCTGCAGCCGAGGTCGTTGAAGTTATTGCAGATCATCCGTCCTCCCTGGTAGAGGACAGGTCTCCCTCTCCTGTCCGTGCCTTTGGGGCGGGGGCCGAGGATGGACGGGTGATCTAAGGCAGGTTTGGGGGTGATAGATGGTGGGGGAGCCGCCAATGGCAAGTGGTATGGCATGGCTGGGCTTCGCTTGTCTGTGACCGAGGCGCGGGGCAGGGTGGCGGAGAGGGTGCATGCTGCGGCGAGATGGGAAGGGGCGCCGCATATTTTGCGGTGCAGAGAAGCACGAGCTGCGAAAACTCGGCAGTAGAGCTCGTGGTCCAGTTTTCCCCAGTACGTGCCCTGGTTGAACTGTTGGAGGCGACCGGCAGCTTGGGAGGCGAAGAGGATATGGTAGGAATAAAATCCATTGCTGCCGAAACGCAAGGCCAGGTCGAGAACTAATGACAAGTAATCATCGAGTTCGGATCTGCGGTCGGGGAAGGCTGACCAAATTATGTCTATACAATGAGAACGCAAAAGCGAACTCGGCGACTGTGAGGTCCTTGGAGCGAGCAGGAAGTGGCTGTTTAAGTTCCAAGGGGCCGAATGAGGTGAGCAGTTCCCTGGGGATGTGAGGATTAATTGATGTAGGGTGAATGAGTTGAGCGAGATCAATGTAATTACCGGTTAGGATCTGCTGCCTGAGGGTGGGAGACACGGGGGAGGGCCGGGCGGATGCTAGGGGGCGCACTGGTGGCTGGGCGGTGGCCAGGGTGTAGCTGCTGGATGGAGGTGCGGGAGCCAGGAAAAGGCT
The DNA here is from genome assembly GCF_963924715.1 of Thunnus thynnus. Taxonomy (NCBI): domain Eukaryota; kingdom Metazoa; phylum Chordata; class Actinopteri; order Scombriformes; family Scombridae; genus Thunnus; species Thunnus thynnus. The sequence continues at coordinate 2,964,726 of NC_089520.1, forward strand.
GAGGCTGGCTGTGTGTAAGGCTGTTGGATAAGGAGGTGAAGGTGCTGTAGTACAGGTAATGCTAGAGTGCGGGTCGTGGGGGGGGTAGCTGGGGGGTAGGGGAGGAGACAGGGAGGGTGACAAGAAGAAAGAGGGGGGAAAAGGTTGGGTGTAACTCGTGGAGCTGCTGGGGCCCGCTGTTTGTGCTGTCTGAGCGGCTGCCGTGGTTGGTGCGGGTGGAGGAGCAGCTGAGATGGCCGGGAGGGAAGGGGCAGCAGCGATAGGAGCCAGAGAGGAGGAAGGGATGCTGGGGTGATGGGATGTATATGCGTGGGATGTAAGTGCGGCTGAAGAGAAAGTAGGAGGAAATGGCTGTGGAGCAGAGAGAGCCTGCATAGGGTTAGAAGCAGACTGTACTGGAGAGGCTGAGGTTGCTGAGGAGGAAGGTGTGCGTGTGGCGGAGCGACGTGCCGTGACGTCACGGACGTCGTCGCACACGCGACGCCAGGAACCCGGAAGATCGTGGGAAGATGGACGGGAGAGAGTGGTGTCCTGCAGGGAGTTTGTGTATAACTGGAACAGTCTTGCCTTGTTGTTGGTGCGGTGGAAGGGAATGTTATTTTGGCTGAGGAAATGCTTTAAGCGAGCAACGGTCCACTCGGACATGTTTGGGGCCGAGGAGTGGTCGGTACACCGGTGGCGAGGAGAGCGCTGCCGCGGTGGCTGCTCCTCTTGGGCGGGCTCCGGGATCTCAAGCGAGGCTGGAGTGAGCGTCGGGAATAAGTAGCTTCCTTCGGACGCCGGATACGGGACCTTCCCCTGGAGCCGCTGGGGATCGAGGGCTCGACGATACCGTCGTTGACGGAGGATGAGGGCCGAGACGCCGGGATGAGGGAAACCGAGGAGCGCAGGCGAGGCTGCCGGAAAGATCGGACGCCGGGTGACTCCGGGACGTCGAACAAGTCCTCGTCCGAAGCGTTTAGGAGCAGTTTGAGGTCCATGATGTGAGTAAGAAAGTTTTTTAGTTTAGATGCTGGTGTGTCACAGGGTACTTGCAAGCTGAGACAAAGAGGAGAGGAGCGGATATGGTGTGTCTAAATACCCTGTGGTGCGGAAATGGGTTGCGTACAAGGCGTGGTCTTTGGTTCCCGAACTTTGTTTATAAGTCTATAAACTTCATGATGAGGAAGATCCGTCATTAAGCCGCCTTCGCTTTTTCTCACACTGAACCAAACAAAGCCAGCATAATGCCACCACCGAGCGTGCTTTTACGTAGCATGCCGTAACACAACAGCGTCAGCTCCCTGTCCCACTGTGCTGGCGATCCTTTACACAAACGTCAATCCAGCTCTGTGATTACCTCTGTGTCGGCTCATTAACAGAGCTAGTTTAAAAGTGGAAAAAAACAAAAAAACAAAGGCACAGCCTCTAAATCCACTGCACCAACATCAGCAGCAATGATAATAGATGACAGAGTCTGACTCTGACAGTGAAACCCATGTATAATATGAATTCTACTCAAGTAGCCCATGACGTACGGCTGGTTGATGTGACTGACTTGCTGAATAGTTAATTGTTTAATGGCTATTACTGTAGCAGTTTGCAGTGTTGTTACTGGAATTCAATTCTGTTAACGTTGTTGTTTGTAAGGTCACCGTTTACATTTACAGTTGTGAAACACTGAATTTTATTTCCTCAAATAATTTTAATAGACCTTCTACAGTTTCTGAAGAGGATGTTTTAAAAAAAGACCATAAACTAGAACATTTGAAAGACTGCAATGAAGTTTTCAACTGATCTATAACTAATGCATTATACATGTACGAAGGCTACTAGGAGATCAATAGAAGCCTAAATATTTAGAACTGTCTCCTGCTTTTTCTCACACATACAGATGGTATTCTATACACATACACACACACTTCTCTTTGAAACAGCAATAGTTTGCTTCTTATTGACTCATGTTGGCATAAATTGGTGATTACTGTATGCATTTTCTCATTTCACATTATGCACTAATTACTCATTTTAAAAAGTGCCCCCAAAATGTCTTTTAAATTTCCTACACTGATGATATCAATTCAAAATATACTTGCAGATCTGGTTTATATATGGTGTAGCCTCTCTGACTTTTGCTGAGTCTCATTCTTTCAATCCCACAGATCAAGTTTGAGAACATGGGAAGTGGATGCTCACAACAGTCACAAGGGTACCAAGATGAGTATGCCCTCAATTTGTACCACACTGCTTTACAGAGCTCATGCCTCCTACCTGATATCAGCATAGATGAGTCCCTGCTGAAATTCTCTGGTATGTACTCCAGCTCTGAACTGCAGACCTACTCTGATGAGCTAGTCAACAGTGTGCCAGGCTACGTCGACAGGCTGGGATCTAGTTTGGGAGGAATGACTTAAATCCTGAATGCTGTTGGATTTGGAGCATTGGTGATTTCCATTTTTTTAGAGATCTTCATCAACCTAAGATCACTTTCCCCATTGAGCTTAGTTCAGCTTAGACAGCTCCCCCTAAATCACTTCCATTGTAAGTGCCTTATGAGGGGATCTTCTAATGGTCAGTATGAACAGGAGGAATGATTACAACAAGAAAAACAGGTTTCATTGATCATTTGGGCATGTTTATTTTATTTGTTGATGAGCGAGAGCTTATAAGAAGATCAACTTTGAAGTAAACGTGGCACATAGGAAACTGCCGACTTATCTAAATGTGTTACTTTCATATTAATGCACTTTATTTTGAACATTAACAGAGCGTCTTTGTGATCCTGTTGGTTTTAAATGTAAGTATCTACTGAATGCATGGTTACTACCCTATTTTGAAAATATTGAGATTTTGTTAGATTACTGTATTTTGATATTATATTGTTATTTGATATATTACTATTTTTATATTTTATTGTTATTGTTTTGCATTGTCATTGTATTGTTCCGATCCGAGTGCAGATGGCAGTTAACGTATGAATCAGTAAAGCCACAAAGCGTCAGCCAACTCACATTGAGTTTTCAGTTTGTTCTGTCGGAATAAATGATTTTCTTAAATATGTCACCCCTGGAGTGAGCTTACACTCTATGGGCGTAACATAAATGCTCATTAAAAGGTCAGACAGCTCACTGTGTTACTGTGTGTTTAAGGCTGTTTAATGAAGAGTGACAACGTTTGTCAGACTGTGATCAATACTTTGGTGATCAGTTTGTAGTTTCAGTGTTTCTGTGCAAACTGATAACTTTGGGTGGGGCTGGGGCTTATTTCTACCATTTTTAGAGGAAAAAATCCAACAGGTGTATATAGTCTCTTGTCTGTGTGGCTGATCAATACTGTTGATGAAATCTTGTATTGCCTGTAAACACTGCAGTTCAGTGTCTAGTACATTATGAGGAAACAGCAGGATTGCCAGAGTGTGCAGCAGTTAAACTGCAGGAATTATATGCTAATTTACTTGTTTTCATGCTAACGTTACTTTATTGTTTTTATGTTTACGTTATTTTATTGTTTTCATTTTAGCGTTACTTTACTATTTTCATGCTAATGTTACTTTGTTTTCATGCTAAGGTCACTTTATTATTTTCATGCTGACGTTACTTCACTGTTTTCAGGTGAATGTTTATTTTTTTATGCTAACGTTACTTGCGTGAGGGAGGCTTCTGTGTTTTTAACTCATGATGTTTACCCATTCAGTTTGATTTTCTCTACTTGTAGAGCTAATTTTGTGTAGTCTATGTAAGTTTCTGAAATGCAAAGATGAGTGTTGCATACAAAGTCACCTCTAAAAAGTGATTGTAAGGGTTTTCAGCAAGTTTATTTTTTTCTAAATACTGAAAATGTCCACATATAAGCTATCACGACATTGTGGCTACATGTTTTCTGACACATCCTCGATTGTTTGTTTGTAAAAGGGAAGCCGGTCCGTTAGCTCAGTGTAATATTTCACTTTTGTGTGAAAATGATGGATGTCAAAATTGGTGCTACAGGAAAAGTCAGGAGATCACCAAAGTCATTCGGATTCATTCTCTGAAACTGTAGAGAATGATATCAATTACAAAATATACTTGCAGATCTGGTTTATACATGGTGTAGCCTCTCTGACTTTTGTTGAATTAAATATTTAATTTTAATTTAATAACAAAGAGAGACATGCAAAAAGCTGAACTACAATAAATAAACTTAAATATATATATGTGTGTGTGTGTGTGTGTGTGTGTGTGTGTGTGTGTGTTTCTAAAAACAGAAAATGGAGATCAAGCAGCATCTACCACATCTTGAGGCTGAAGAACCTTAAAGTGCAATACTACTGACGGTCACTATATGATCTGACTGATTTGCATCAACTTCTCTCATAAAATACTAAGTCAATCAGTTTTTTCAGAGTCATTATGGTCTCAATCTTTAATTCAGGCCTTCTAATAAGTGTGCTGGTGATCATTTTGGAAATTGTTGCTCCATTAATAAGATTTGAAGACTTTTAGTAGCTTTGATGTCTACCTTGTAAGTGTTGATTGACAGTTGTGATTCACAGTTTACTTGAACATTGACCCTCTGGTGGCACTACAGGAAAAGTCAGGAGATCACCAAAGTCATTAGGATACATTCTCTGTACCTGAAGAGAATAATATTAATTACAAAATATACTTGCAGATCTGGTTTATACATGGTGTAGCCTCTCTGTCTTTTGCTGAGTTTAATATTTGATTTTAGCTCTAATAGTGGACCTTGGACACATTGGGACATCAGGGACGGATCAACAAATACACCCAACTTTACAGAGACCTCATTGGTTCCTGGTGTCATTGTCCCGGCTACATATGACTCTGGACTTTATCGTTATACATTCTGAATTACCTGAGGTTCAGTCTGTTGGACACGTCTCGTTCTTTCAACCTCACGGATCAAGTTTGAGAACATGGGAGGTGGATGCTCACACAACCCACCAGGGTACAATGAAGCGTACGCCCTTAGTTTGTATGAAACAGCTTTACAGAGCTCATGCCTCCTACCTGATGTCGGCATAGATGAGTCCCTGATGAAATACTCTGGTCTCAACTCCAGCGCTGAACTGCAGGCGTACTCTGATGAGCTGCTCAACGGCGTACCAGGCTACGTCGAAAAGCTGTTAACTGGTTTGGGAGCATTAACTCCAGTCTCGAATGCTGTTGGACTTGGAGCAATAGTGATTTCCATGATTATGGAGATAGCCATCAAGAGCTCCCAAGAACCAAGTCCTGATACATACAGCTTGCTCAAACGTGTATTTGGTGAAGAGAAAGCCTCCAGTGTTCGGGACACGATATCAGAGTATCTGAAGCGTCATCGCCTGTTCATCAACAATGACCAGCGTTTGCCAGAGGAATTACGGAGACATGAAGAGCAGCTGAGCAAACAACTCACCACTCTGAGAAACTCCCTGATACATGACAATCAGATGAGCACCAGAGGATTCAAAATCTGGGTCAATGGAGCCTCCTTCCACGTCCAGATGTTGATCCATGAGGCACGGCTGAAGGTTCAGGTGGGAGAACCTGCATCAGACTTGGTTAATACAATTGAAACTGCCATCACTATGTATTTGCAGGACCTTGAAAGTTTGCTGGGGAAATACAAGACCTACAAGATTAGTACTACTAAGCTTACGCCACACCAGCGTTGCGTTGTAGTCGGAAGGGATGATATATGCTCAACAGTAAATTGTTATATTAGAAATACTGAGAAAACAAAATGTGTAACACTTCATTATCAACAGAATAGTGAACCCTGTGTTGGTTGTGATATGACTGAGGCTTATATAAATCATGTTTTCTCAAAATATGAACACATCTCAAGCTTGAAGAATCATTTTTCAAATATGAAGAACAACATTAACTCTCTAATCAACCAACATGATGCGTTCACCCCGCCATCATCAACCTAAGATCACTTTCCCCATTGAACTTAGTTCAGTTTTTGTTATTTCAGCTCACTGACCTTAAAGGACAGCTCCCCCTAATTCACTTCCATTGTAAATGCCTTATAAAGGGATCTTCTAATGGTCAGTGTGAACAGGAGGAATGATTACAGCAAGAAAAACAGGTTTCACTGTTCATTTGGGCTCCTGACTCTTCTTTTGAAATATTGTGAACTTGTCCTTTAAGTATCATTACTCACGCACACATAACACAGTAATGGAAAAGAAATAAGGTGAAGGAAAATATTTTACAAAATTTTAACTTTATCTGTTCGTTTGTTGTTAATTATTTGTGAACTGACTGATCAAGTGAGAGGATTTCTCATTAATTCATTTTAAAAGGAAGAATTGACTGAAAGTGTCATTTAAAAGATTTCATGGAAGCTTTGTTAATTTACTTTATTCTCATTTACATGTTTGATCTGTTTTTGAATTGTCTGTATTGATGATATAGGACTGTGTCAGTAATGTGATTGTGATTGTTTTGCTTTGCTGTTTGTGATGGATGTTATTAAATGATGATGTTTTACAGAATGATGATTCCCTACAGAAATGTTTTAAGGCTCATATTAAAAATACTATTAATTTTAATTTGTGTCATATGTGTTTTTTTCCCCAAAAAACATTTACAGTGTAATCATATTTTAATACATCTTCAGTAGAGTTTTATGTCACAGTTAAAGATGTCAGTAAGTTAATCATGTCTGAAATACACATTCAACCTTTGTGATTTACAGTTTTATTTGTTAACAAGAGCTACCAACCATGTGCTGTGGAGAGTTTCTTTGGTTCTTTATGTGAGCGGTCTGGTGTCTTTCCATTGGAGTAAATTAAATTAATCTAACAAACTCATAATCCACTAAAAGGGCTAATGACTCATAACTAATAATTATACCTGCATATAGTAACTTTAAGGTAAAGTAATTTTTTTTCTTCTTTTTGTGTCTAAAACATAACTTAGTCAGTTTCAGGTGGTTATTCACAGGCAGCCTGCATATAAACACTGTCAGCAGCAAGTTTAACCTGCAGTGAACTACATCACAGTGCTGCCACTTTGTGGTTCAAATATTCATCTACATGACACAGCAGAGCGTCTGCTGCCCAACTCTTCAACTGTTATCAGTCAGTTATAAGTCTCAAAAGCATCGACTGTGAGGAAACACACACTGTGCATTACACTACTGCCCCAAATCCATTCAGCAGCTCCAGCTTATCCAAAATGCAGCCGCAAAGAGTTTGATCATATCACTCACTTCACTGGCTACCTGTCCATTATAAAATACATTTAAAATCTTGCTTCTGGTCTAGAAAAGCCCTACATGAAGTGGCCCCTGAATATATATCTGACATGCTTCCAATTTATCAACCAGGCAGAGCTCTCAGGTCCCAGGACAGCTATTGGGTAAATTTATCCAATATTTAGTGTCCTTATAAATGATACAAACAATAACTTTATTTGTATAGCACTTTTCTTAGAGGATAGATTCACCATTTTTCAAACGTACAGTAATAACCACAGACATCATCACTCAGGTGTCCACCAGAGATGAGACAGACTCCATGCCGCTTCCTTTCACATCTGGTACCTGTCTCAGTAATCTTAAACTTGTCAGCGTTAAGCCACAAACAGTCTCCTTTCCTGTAACAGAACCCTACAGCTGAAATTATTTCTTTTTAAATGTCAGATCATTTGCTAACAAATCCTTCTTGGTTATGATCTGATAATTGAAAAAAAATTACATTGTATGTTTTTAGTTGAGACGTGGCTAAACAGCAATACTGGTGCAGCAACACTAATAGAGGTTTGTCCTCCATACTATCATTTTTATCATGTCAGTCAGACAAACCAGGAGAGGAGGAGGGATTGCAGCCATTTTCTCTAATCAGTTTGTGTTTAATGACATTGACCTGGGTGAATTTATATCATTTAAATATCTCACTCTTGAGCTCAAAGCAGATTTATCAGCACTCACCATTACAGTATATTAACTAAATAACCAAATTATTAATCACTATTTCTACAGGTATTCTCAGAAGAAATGCTTATTTTTCCAAGATCATTACAGAGAATACTGGGAAGTCTAGAAAATTATTCTCCACTATTGACCAGCTCCTCAACACTGCCCCCCTTTTTCATATTCATAATTTCTCTGGTTTTGTTAGTTTTACTTGTCTTTGAGAAGTATTCCACCAAATATAAAATGTGAGATGACCCTGAAGCTAGGCTGAAATACAAAGAAAGTAACAGCGGGACCAGTGAGCCTTGTGAAATGTTCAAAATGCTTAATTACAAAATATACTTGCAGATCTGTTTTTTACATGTTATTGCCTCTCTGTCTTTTGTTGAGGTAAATATTTGATTTTAGCTCTAATAGTGGACCTTGGACATCAGGGACAGATCAACAAACACGCCCCAACTTTCCAGAGACCCTGTTGGTTCCCGGTGTCATCTCCCTGCTATATCTGACTTTGGGTGGGGCTGGGGCTTATTTCTACCATTTTTAGAGGAAAAAATCCAACAGGTGTATATAGTCTCATGTCTGTGTGGCTGATCAATACTGTTGATGAAATCTTGTATTGCCTGTAAACACTGCAGTTCAGTGTCTAGTACATTATGAGGAAACAGCAGGATTGCCAGAGTGTGCAGCAGTTAAACTGCAGGAATTATATGCTAATTTACTTGATTGTTTTCATGCTAACGTTACTTTAATGTTTTTATGTTTACGTTATTTTATTGTTTTCATTTTAACTTTACTTTACTATTTTCATGCTAATGTTACTTTGTTTTCATGCTAAGGTCACTTTATTATTTTCATGCTGACGTTACTTCACTGTTTTCAGGTGAATGTTTATTTTTTTATGCTAACGTCACTTGCATGAGGGAGGCTTGTGTTTTTAACTCATGATGTTTACCCATTCAGTTAGATTTTCTCTACTTGTAGAGCTAAAAAGAAATAATTTCAGCTGTAGGGTTCTGTTACAGGAAAGGAGACTGTTTGTGGCTTAACACTGACAAGTTTAAGATTACTGAGACAGGTACCAGATGTGAAAGGAAGCGGCATGGAGTCTGTCTCATCTCTGGTGGACACCTGAGTGATGATGTCTGTGGTTATTACTGTACGTTTGAAAAATGGTGAATCTATCCTCTAAGAAAAGTGCTATACAAATAAAGTTATTGTTTGTATCATTTATAAGGACACTAAATATTGGATAAATTTACCCAACAGCTGTCCTGGGACCTGAGAGCTCTGCCTGGTTGATAAATTGGAAGCATGTCAGATATATATTCAGGGGCCACTTCATGTAGGGCTTTTCTAGACCAGAAGCAAGATTTTAAATGTATTTTATAATGGACAGGTAGCCAGTGAAGTGAGTGATATGATCAAACTCTTTGCGGCTGCATTTTGGATAAGCTGGAGCTGCTGAATGGATTTGGGGCAGTAGTGTAATGCACAGTGTGTGTTTCCTCACAGTCGATGCTTTTGAGACTTATAACTGACTGATAACAGTTGAAGAGTCGTGCAGCAGACGATCTGCTGTGTCATGTAGATGAATATTTGAACCACAAGGTGGCAGCACTGTGATGTAGTTCACTGCAGGTTAAACTTGCTGCTGACAGTGTTTCCATGCAGGCTGCCTGTGAATAACCACCTGAAACTGACTGAGTTATGTTTTAGACACAAAAAGAAGAAAAAAAAATACTTTACCTTAAAGTTACTATATGCAGGTATAATTATTAGTTATGAGTCATTAGCCCTTTTAGTGGATTATGAGTTTGTTAGATTAATTTAATTTACTCCAATGGAAAGACACCAGACCGCTCACATAAAGAACCAAAGAAACTCTCCACAGCACATGGTTGGTAGCTCTTGTTAACAAATAAAACTGTAAATCACAAAGGTTGAATGTGTATTTCAGACATAATTAACTTACTGACATCTTTAACTGTGACATAAAACTCTACTGAAGATGTATTAAAATATGATTACACTGTAAATGTTTTTTGGGGAATAAAACACATATGACACAAATTAAAATTAATAGTATTTTTAATATGAGCCTTAAAACATTTCTGTAGGGAATCATCATTCTGTAAAACATCATTTGATAACATCCATCATAAACAGCAAAGCAAAACAATCACAATCACATAACTGACACTGTCCTATATCATCAATACAGACAATTCAAAAACAGATCAAACATGTAAATGAGAATAAAGTAAATTAACAAAGCTTCCATGAAATCTTTTAAATGACACTTTCAGTCAATTCTTCCTTTTACAATGAATTAATGAGAAATCCTCTCACTTGATCAGTCAGTTCACAAATAATTAACAACAAACTAACAGATAAAGTTATAATTTTGTACAATATTTTCCTTCACCTTATTTCTTTTCCATTACTGTGTTATGTGTGCGTGAGTAATGATACTTAAAGGACAGGTTCACAATATTTCAAAAGAAGAGTCAGGAGCCCAAATGAACAGTGAAACCTGTTTTTCTTGCTGTAATCATTCCTCCTGTTCACACTGACCATTAGAAGATCCCTTTATAAGGCACTTACAATGGAAGTGAATTAGGGGGAGCTGTCCTTTAAGGTCAGTGAGCTGAAATAACAAAAACTGAACTAAGCTCAATGGGGAAAGTGATCTTAGGTTGATGATGGCGGAGTGAACGCATCATGTTGGTTGATTAGAGAGTTAATGTTGTTCTTCATATTTGAAAAATGATTCTTCAAGCTTGAGATGTGTTCATATTTTGAGAAAACATGATTTATATAAAATACTCATAAAATACTAAGTCAATCAGTTTTTTCAGAGTCATTATGGTCTCAATCTTTAAATTCAGGCCTTCTAATAAGTGTGCTGGTGATCATTTTGGAAATGGTTTCTCCGTTAATAAGATTTGAAGACTTTTAGTAGCTTTGATGTCTACCTTGTAAGTGTTGATTGACAGTTGTGATTCACAGTTTACTTGAACATTGACCCTCTGGTGGTGCAACAGGAAAAGTCAGGAGATCTGTCCCACTGTGCTGGCGATCCTTTACACAAACGTCAATCCAGCTCTGTGATTACCTCTGTTGTCGGCTCATTAACAGAGCTAGTTTAAAAGTGGGAAAAAACAAAAAAACAAAGGCACAGCCTCTAAATCCACTGCACCAACATCAGCAGCAATGATAATAGATGACAGAGTCTGACTCTGACAGTGAAACCCATGTACAATATGAATTCTACTCAAGTAGCCCATGACGTACGGCTGGTTGATGTGACTGACTTACTGAATAGTTAATTGTTTAATGGCTATTACTGTAGCAGTTTGCAGTGTTGTTACTGGAATTCAATTCTGTTAACGTTGTTGTTTGTAAGGTCACCGTTTACATTTACAGTTGTGAAACACTGAATTTTATTTCCTCAAATAATTTTAATAGACCTTCTACAGTTTCTGAAGAGGATGTTTTAAAAAAAGAGCATAAACTAGAACATTTGAAAGACTGCAATGAAGTTTTCAACTGATCTATAACTAATGCATTATACATGTACGAAGGCTACTACAAGATCAATAGAAGCCTAAATATTTAGAACTGTCTCCTGCTTTTTCTCACATATACAGATGGTATTCTATACACATACACACACACTTCTCTTTGAAACAGCAATAGTTTGCTTTTTATTGACTCATGTTGGCATAAATTGGTGATTACTGTATGCATTTTCTCATTTCACATTATGCACTAATTACTCATTTTAAAAAGTGCCCCCAAAATGTTTTTTAAATTTCCTACACTGATGATATCAATTCAAAATATACTTGCAGATCTGGTTTATATATGGTGTAGCCTCTCTGACTTTTGCTGAGTCTCATTCTATCAATCTCACAGATCAAGTTTGAGAACATGGGAGGTGGATGCTCACAACAGTCACAAGGGTACCAAGATGAGTATGCCCTCAATTTGTACCGCACTGCTTTACAGCGCTCATGCCTCCTACCTGATATCAGCATAGATGAGTCCCTGCTGAAATTCTCTGGTATGTACTCCAGCTCTGAACTGCAGACCTACTCTGATGAGCTAGTCAACAGTGTGCCAGGCTACGTCGACAGGCTGGGATCTAGTTTGGGAGGAATGACTTAAATCCCGAATGCTGTTGGATTTGGAGCATTGGTGATTTCCATTTTTTTAGAGATCTTCATCAACCTAAGATCACTTTCCCCATTGAGCGTAGTTCAGCTTAGACAGCTCTCCCTAATTCACTTCCATTGTAAGTGCCTTATGAGGGGATCTTCTAATGGTCAGTATGAACAGGAGGAATGATTACAACAAGAAAAACAGGTTTCATTGTTCATTTGGGCATGTTTATTTTATTTGTTGATGAGCGAGAGCTTATAAGAAGATCAACTTTGAAGTAAACGTGGCACATAGGAAACTGCCGACTTATCTAAATGTGTTACTTTCATATTAATGCACTTTATTTTGAACATTAACAGACACCCCCCCCCCCCAATTCAATTTCATATATTTGTATTTGGAGTGTAAAAGGCATGAGATCACCTGGGAGTATATAAGCTGTGAGGCTGCACAGCTTTCCTCATTTGGTGTAGGATTTAATGTTAGAGTATTTTGTAGTTTATATTTTCTTTGTTTTATTCATTTTCTTCTAACATTTAATAACATTTATTTTCAGTTTGTTCATAATGGTTAATAGAGCCCAATAAGAGCCCAAACAGCTGAGTAACAGTGCTGTAGTTTACTGTTGCCAAGGCAACCAGGCAGCTCATGGGTTGTAATATGTCACATGTAAACAGAGAGGATGAATGAGAGATTATATTGACTGAAGTTATGAGGGAATAAGATAATTCTTTTACACTGAAAATGATAAGAATTGTAGATAATCCACTGATATAGAGAATAAGCACTTTGTGCGTCTTTGTGATCCTGTTGGTTTTAAATGTAAGTATCTACTGAATGCATGGTTAATACCCTATTTTGAAAATATTGAGATTTTGTTATATTACTGTATTTTGATATTATATTGTTATTTGATATATTACTATGATTTTTATATTTTATTGTTATTGTTTTGCATTGTCATTGTATTGTTCCCATCCGAGTGCAGATGGCAGTTAACGTATGAATCAGTAAAGCCACAAAGGGTCAGCCAACTCACATTGAGTTTTCAGTTTGTTCTGTCGGAATAAATGATTTTCTTAAATATGTCACCCCTAGAGTGAGCTTACACTCTATGGGCGTAACATAAATGCTCATTAAAAGGTCAGACAGCTCACTGTTTTACTGTGTGTTTAAGGCTGTTTAATGAAGAGTGACAATGTTTGTCAGACTGTGATCAATACTTTGGTGATCAGTTTGTAGTTTCAGTGTTTCTGTGCAAACTGATAACTTTGGGTGGGGCTGGGGCTTATTTCTACCATTTTTAGAGGAAAAAATCCAACAGGTGTATATAGTCTCTTGTCTGTGTGGCTGATCAATACTGTTGATGAAATCTTGTATTGCCTGTAAACACTGCAGTTCAGTGTCTAGTACATTATGAGGAAACAGCAGGATTGCCAGAGTGTGCAGCAGTTAAACTGCAGGAATTATATGCTAATTTACTTGATTGTTTTCATGCTAACGTTACTTTATTGTTTTTATGTTTACGTTATTTTATTGTTTTCATTTTAGCGTTACTTTACTATTTTCATGCTAATGTTACTTTGTTTTCATGCTAAGGTCACTTTATTATTTTCATACTGACGTTACTTCACTGTTTTCAGGTGAATGTTTATTTTTTTATGCTAACGTTACTTGCATGAGGGAGGCTTCTGTGTTTTTAACTCATGATGTTTACCCATTCAGTTTGATTTTCTCTACTTGTAGAGCTAATTTTGTGTAGTCTATGTAAGTTATGTAAGTAAAGTCACCTCTAAAAAGTGATTGTAAGGGTTTTCAGCAAGTTTATTTTTTTCTAAATACTGAAAATGTCCACATGTAAGCTATCACGACATTGTGGCTACATGTTTTCTGACACATCCTCGATTGTTTGTTTGTAAAAGGGAAGCCGGTCCGTTAGCTCAGTGTAATATTTCACTTTTGTGTGAAAATGATGGATGTCAAAATTGGTGCTACAGGAAAAGTCAGGAGATCACCAAAGTCATTCGGATTCATTCTCTGAAACTGTAGAGAATGATATCAATTACAAAATATACTTGCAGATCTGGTTTATACATGGTGTAGCCTCTCTGACTTTTGTTGAATTAAATATTTAATTTGAACTCTAATACTGGACCTTGGACACATTGGGACTTCAGGCATGGATCAACAAATACACCCAACGTTACAGAGACCTCATTGGTTCCTGGTGTCCTTTGTCCTTCCCGGAGTACACAACAAATTAAAATCAATGATTTATGACATACTTACATTTTATGGTAAAAGAGATTCCAGTATTGTAAGAATAAAAGAGAAAAACAAATAAAAACAGAAATAAAAAGACAATTAAATAAAATGTAAAGAAAAAAAAAAACTCAAGTAAAATCAGGATAAGTTCTAAGATGAAAGTATGTTTTTAGAAGAGATTTAAAAGATTTTTTTAATCACAAAAGACTCATTTACAAAAATTAAGGCATAGAAACAGTAAACACCTGTAAACCAACAAGATACATTAGATAAAGAGAACTGAGGATAACAAAGAGAGACATGCAAAAAACTGAACTACAATAAATAAACTTAAACATGTGTGTGTGTGTGTGTGTGTGTGTTTCTAAAAACAGGAAATGGAGATCAAGCAGCATCTACCACATCTTGAGGCTGAAGAACCTTAAAGTGCAATACTACTGACAATCACTACATGATCCGACTGATTTGCATCAACGTCTCTCATAAAATACTAAGTCAATCAGTTTTTTCAGAGTCATTATGGTCTCAATCTTTAAATTCAGGCCTTCTAATAAGTGTGCTGGTGATCATTTTGGAAATTGTTGCTCCATTAATAAGATTTGAAGACTTTTAGTGCTTTGATGTCTACTGTGTGGGTGTTGATTGACAGTTTTGATTCACAGTTTACTTGAACATTGACCCTCTGGTGGCACAACAGGAAAAGTCAGGAGATCACCAAAGTCATTAGGATACATTCTCTGTACCTGAAGAGAATAATATTAATTACAAAATATACTTGCAGATCTGGTTTATACATGGTGTAGCCTCTCTGTCTTTTGCTGAGTTTAATATTTGATTTCAGCTCTAACAGTGGACCTTGGACACATTGGGACATCAGGGACGGATCAACAAATACACCCAACTTTACAGAGACCTCATTGGTTCCTGGTGTCATCGTCCCGGCTACATATGACTCTGGACTTTATCGTTATACATTCTGAATTACCTGAGGTTCAGTCTGTTGGACACGTCTCGTTCTTTCAACCTCACGGATCAAGTTTGAGAACATGGGAGGTGGATGCTCACACAACCCACCAGGGTACAATGAAGCGTACGCCATTAGTTTGTATGAAACAGCTTTACAGAATACATGCCTCCTACCTGATGTCGGCATAGATGAGTCCCTGATGAAATACTCTGGTCTCAACTCCAACGCTGAACTGCAGGCGTACTCTAATGAGCTGCTCAACAGCTTACCAGGCAACATCGAAAAGCTGGGATCTAGTTTGGGAGAAATGACTTCAATCCCAAACGCTGTTGGACTTATGGCAATGGTGATTTCCATGATTATGGAGATAGCCATCACGAGCCCCCAAGAAACAAGTCCTGATGCATACAGCTTGCTCCATCGTGTATTTGGTGAAGAGAAAGCCTCAGCTGTTCGGGACACGTTGTCACTGTCTGTGACGCGCTGTCACACATTCATGAACAATGACCAGCGTTTGCGGGAGGAATTACGGAGACTAGAAGAGCAGCTGAGCGGCCATCTCAACATCCTCAGAAACTCCCTGCTGTATGACAATCAGATGAGCTCCAGAGGGTTCAAAATCTGGGTCAATGGAGCCTCCTTCCACGTCCAGATGTTGATCCATGAGGCACGGCTGAACATTCAGGCTAGATACATAAATAAACGTGTATCATATTATGTTGATTCAATTAAAGCTACCATCAGTTTGTATTTGCAGGACCTTGAACGTTTGCTGGAGAAATACAAGACTTACAAGATTAGTACTACTGAGCTTGCGCCAGACCAGTATTGCGTGGCAACCGGATGGGGATATGTATGCAAGTCAGTAAATTGTTTTATTAGAAATACTGAGAAAACAAAATGTGCAATAAGTCATTCTCAACAGAATAGTGAAACCTGTGTTGGTTGTGATATAACTGAGGCTTATATAAATCATGTTTTCTCAAAATATGAACCCATCTCAAGCTTGAGAAATCATTTTTCAACTACCAAGGACAACATTAACTCTCTAATCAACCAACATGATACGTTCACTCTGCCTTCAATATTCTAAAATCACTTTTCCCATTGAGCTTAGTTTAGTTTTTGTTATTTCAGCTCATTGACCTTAAAGGACAGCTCCCCCTAATTCACTTCCATTGTAAGTGCCTTATAAAGGCAATGGTCAGTGTGAACAGGAGGAATGATTACAGCAAGAAAAACAGGTTTCAATGTTCATTTGGGCTCCTGACTGTTGTTTTGAAATATTGTGAACTGTTCCTTTAAATATCATTACTCATGCACGTACAACAGTGATTCACAAGAAATAATGTGAAGGAAAATATTGTACAAAATTTTAACTTCATCTGTTAGTTTGTTGTTAATTATTTGTGAACTGACTGATCAAGTGAGAGGATTTCTCATTAATTCATTTTAAAAGGAAGAATTGACTGAAAGTGTCATTTAAAAGATTTCATGGAAGCTTTGTTAATTTACTTTATTCTCATTTACATGTTTGATCTGTTTTTGAATTGTCTGTATTGATGATATAGGACTATCAATTATGTGATTGTGATTGTTTTGCTTTGCTGTTTGTGATGGATGTTATCGAATGATGATGTTTTACAGAATGATGATTCCCTACAGAAATGTTTTAAGGCTCATATTAAAAATACTATTAATTTTAATTTGTGTCATATGTGTTTTTTCCCCAAAAAACATTTACAGTGTAATCATATTTTAATACATCTTCAGTAGAGTTTTATGTCACAGTTAAAGATGTCAGTAAGTTAATCATGTCTGAAATACACATTCAACCTTTGTGATTTACAGTTTTATTTGTTAACAAGAGGGATTGTGTTTAAAGACATTGACCTGGGTGAATTTATATCATTTAAATATCCCACTCTTGAGCTCAAAGCAGATTTATCAGCACTCACCATTACAGTATATTAACCAAATAACCAAATTATTAATCACTATTTCTACAGGTATTCTCAGAGCTGATCTCACTTGGTATCACCAGATATGATTGGTTAACCATGAATAGAGACTTGAATATTCATATTAATAAAAAGAATGACTCCAAAGCTATGGACAGCTTTGAACTCACCCAACATGTAAATGAAGCCACTCATCAGCATGGTAACACTTAGTTATAACAACAGGGTTAAACATTGATAATGTTTCAGTTTTTGAATTACATATTTCTGACCATCATTGTTTGCTTTTGATACCAACATAATCTTAAGAAAGGCTAAAAGGGGATTTTTGGTTCAAAAGAGATTCTTAGATGGCGAGGCTGAAGTAAATTTCTCTAATATTACGATATTATTTTAGCCACACAGTGATGATTACTCTTTAAATGACATGGTTGAAAATTTCAACAATACCTTGTCATCTGCTTTAAATACTGTTGCTTAAAAAGAAGTCAACTGACAGAATCTCCCCAAACAATAACAGTGTTAATGAAATCAAGAGAATCTGTCGGGCAGCTGAAAGAAAATAGAGAAAAACTAGGCTGACAGTTAACTGTAATATATACAAAGAAGCCATGACTGCCTGTAACAAAGCAATACATCTGGGAAGAAATTATTATTTTTCCAAGCTATTCAACACTGCCCCCCTTTTTCATATTCATAATTTCTCTGGTTTTGTTAGTTTTACTTGTCTTTGAGAAGTATTCCACCAAATATAAAACGTGAGATGACCCTGCAGCTAGGCTGAAATACAAAGAAAGTAACAGCGGGACCAGTGAGCCTTGTGAAATGTTCAAAATGCTTAATTACAAAATATACTTGCAGATCTGTTTTTTACATGTTATTGCCTCTCTGTCTTTTGTTGAGGTAAATATTTGATTTTAGCTCTAATAGTGGACCTTGGACATCAGGGACAGATCAACAAACACGCCCCAACTTTCCAGAGACCCTGTTGGTTCCCGGTGTCATCTCCCTGCTATATCTGAAGCACATGACTCTGGACTTTATACATTCTGAATTCTGAGATTCTACATTCTGAGATTTGAACTTTTGTTTGCGCCTTGTGAATCTCTCTCTCTCGTTTTTTAAGCCTCACAGATCGAGTGTTAAAACATGGGATCTGGACCCTCACAAGAAGATTATGATAGGATGTCTCTGGAGTTTTATGATACTGCTTCAGTGTACACATGCATCCTACCTGATGTCGGCATAGATAAATCCCTCCTGAAATACTCTGGCATGAACTCCAGCGCTGTATTGGAGGCCTACTCTGATAAGCTGGTCGACAGTGTACCAGGCTTCATCGAAAGTCTGGGATCTAGTTTGGGAGCACTGAATTCAATCCCAAATGCTGTTGGACTTGGAGCATTTCTGATTTCCATGATTATGGAGATCTGCATCAAAGGCTCCACACAAACAAGTGATGAGTCATCCGGCTTGCTCCGACGTGTATTTGGTGAAGAGAAAGCCTCAGCTGTTCGGGACACAATGTCAGAGTATCTGAAGCGTCATCACACATTCCTTAACAATGAACAGCGTTTGCAGGAGGAAATACGAAGACTAGAGGCGCAGCTTAGCGGCCATCTCACCACCCTCCGAAACTCCCTGCTGTACGACAGACAGATGAGCTGCAGAGGGTTCAAAATCTGGGTCAATGGAGCCTACTTCCACCTCCTGATGATAATCCATGAGGCACGACTGAACGTTCAGGCTGGAAAACGTGAATCAGACTATGTTGATTCAATTAAAGTTACCATGGGTTTGTATTTGCGGGATCTTGATAACTTGCTAGAGAAATACAAGACTTACCTGACCAGTATTACTTCGATCTACATTATCAGGTGTTATTCCCCCGAATGTGCCATAGTGATTTCCCCATCTTGTGATCTTAAAAATAATGAGGCAACGTGTCGAATAGGAATTCGCTCACAGAGCGGTTGTTCAGATTCTGAGGTGATTGAGGGTTATATTAAAAATGTTTTTTCAAGATATGAACCAATCACAAGCTTGAGAAACCATTTTTCAAATATGAAGAACAACATTAACTCTCTAATCAACCAACATGATCCATTTATTCTGCCATCATTAACCTAAGATCACTTTCCCCGTTTAGCTTAGTTTAGTTTAGAGAGACTTTGGCACTAAAAAGACTGTAACGTTGAAAGATATCTACTTGATTTGACTCATTTGGATGCTGAAGCTTCATATTAGCTTTTACATTATAACATTTTTGCACAGAAGGAGGACTGTGGATTTTGTCCATCACCACTTATACTGAAAGTGCATTATGAAGGGATCTTCTAATGGTCAGTATGAACAGGAGGAATGATTACAGCAAGAAAAACAGGTTTCACTGTTCATTTGGGCTCCTGATTGTTGTTTTAAGAAAGACTTGAAAAATTGTGAACTTGTCCTTTAAGTATCACTACTCATGCACACATAACAAAGTAATGGACAAGAAATAATGTGAAGGAAAATATTGTACAAAATTTTAACTTCATCTGTTAGTTTGTTGTTAATTATTTGTGAACTGACTGATCAAGTGAGAGGATTTCTCATTAATTCATTTTAAAAGGAAGAATTGACTGAAAGTGTCATTTAAAAGATTTCATGGAAGCTTTGTCAATTTACTTTATTCTCATTTACATGTTTGATCTGTTTTTGAATTGTCTGTATTGATGATGTAGGACTGTGTCAGTAATGTGATTGTGATTGTTTTGCTTTGCTGTTTGTGATGGATGTTATCAAATGATGATGTTTTACAGAATGATGATTCCCTACAGAAATGTTTTAAGGCTCATATTAAAAATACTATTAATTTTAATTTGTGTCATATGTGTTTTATTCCCCAAAAAACATTTACAGTGTAATCATATTTTAATACATCTTCAGTAGAGTTTTATGTCACAGTTAAAGATGTCAGTAAGTTAATCATGTCTGAAATACACATTCAACCTTTGTGATTTACAGTTTTATTTGTTAACAAGAGCTACCAACCATGTGCTGTGGAGAGTTTCCTTGGTTCTTTATGTGAGTGGTCTGGTGTCTTTCCATTGGAGTAAATTAAATTAATCTAACAAACTCATAATCCACTAAAAGGGCAAATTACTCATAACTAATAATTATACCTGCATATAGTAACTTTAAGGTAAAGTGATACTTTTTCTTCTTTTGCTACATAAAACATAACTCAGTCAGTTTCAGGTGGTTATTCACAGGCAGCCTGCATGTAAACACTATGGACAGCAAGTTTAACCTGCAGTGAACTACATCACAGTGCTGCCACCTTGTGGTTCAAATATTCATCTACATGACACAGCAGATCGTCTGCTGCACAACTCTTCAACTGTTATCAGTCAGTTATAAGTCTCAAAAGCATCGACTGTGAGGAAACACACACTGTGCATTAAAATACATTTAAAACATTGTTGTCTGGTCTACAAAGCCCTACATGAAGTGGCCCCTGAATATATATCTGACATGTTTCCATTTTATCAACCAGGCAGAGCTCTCAGGTCCCAGGACAGCCTTTCTCTCCAAAGTCCTACAGTTAAAGGAAAGATTCACAATTTTTTCACCAGGAGTCAGGTGTTGATATGAACAGTGAAAGAGGTTTTCCTCGCTGTAATCATTCCTCTTATTCATACTGGCTGTTAAAAGATCTCCTTCAAATGTGCTTTCAATGTAAGTGATGGACGCCAAAATCCACAGTGTGTCCACACAGTCATTAAAAGTTGATGTGAAGCTTTTATGAGGCTTCAGGAGTCTGAGTTGGATGGTGTTAATGTTGTTGATAATTAACACACATAGAACAGAAATTCACTGATTGGCGGTATCTTATTGCTGCTGTAACAGTATTGAACACTTTCATTCAGTGTTTTTCTCTGCATTCTGTGAACTTGTGAGTAAATTGGGTTTACACAAGCTAATTGGATTTAATTCAATGGAGCACAAATCAAAACTAAGGTACCTAGATTAAATGCTTAGATTATATACTAATTAGATACTTAGATTAAGACTAGATTAAGTGGCCTAATAACTCAGAACATGGTAAAACGGCCACTATACAAAGTCTTTTGGTTTCTCGGCCATTTTGCAAGTTCCATACGTAAAAAAGGCAGTATTTAAGCCTGTATGCTGCTCATACACAAACAAAAAACTGTCTTCACCTCAGACCAGATATCGAACCAAAGTCCTTACCCACAATCCTCCCTGTTCACTGGCAGACAGTGTGTGAATAAACACCATCTGAGAAGAGCAGGGAGCCAACAGCCCAACATCCATCTCTGCTCTCACATCTTTATATTATCTATCATAAGAAGTGTTCTGGCTGTGTCTTCACTCCTTCTCTGCCCTCTCCACCTCTTCTTCCTCTCTTCCTCACATTAGATAGTCAGCTGTCCACCTTCGCAACACTTCATTCCCACTCTGCGTCATCTGTCAGCTCAATAATCCAGTCTGTCGGCCAGCTTCTCACGCTTTCGTCATGTCTTTGTCCCCCCCTCCTCACCTTTCCTGTATTACAGCTTATTTTTTTTAACTTGTTTAAACCTCTGTCCTCGCCTCTCCTCATGCGTCTGTCCTTCAGCGCTCCATCCCTGTTTTTATTCTCTCATTCTCTTTCAATCTTCCTGTTCTCTCCAGCCAGTCAGATAGCCAATTCTCACCACCCACTCCCTCCTGTTCAGTTATAACAGCTTCTAATTTCTGTGTTGTGACCCACTTTTTAGCAGCTGACATGTTCTGTTCTGGTCCAGTTTTGGGACTCCTTCTGCTCCGTAGCCTTCAGTGTTAGCAGACATTTACCAACACTCGGGATGTGATGTAACGATCGAGTGAGTGAGTATCCAACAAACATACGTACCAAACTTATCAGAGCAACACATACAGTTTAAACAACTACAAAGAATACAAAAGCACAAATAATAATAATAATAATAATGATAATAATGTCTGGTTGGAAGGATCATGTAGAGCAAATCTATGAATCTATAAATTTGTTTGCTTCTAGTTTCCTCATGAGACTTTCCTCCCAAAAAAACAACAGTATCAGTTCTTTCAACAAGTGCCCCACAACAACATATGTTTAGGTTCATGTGACAGCGCTCTCTAGTGGTGGAAGTGATTATGATGGAGGGAAAAGAGGAAATCAGGTGATGGTATTATTGAGCAACAAAGACCAAGTAGGGAGGAGGTTAGGGTGGATGGATGGATGAACAAAAACGTCAGACTTTAACATGAGAGATCTTGGACCGCAGCAGGCAGCTGTTTTCAGAGAAAAAGTTCTAAAAAGCCGCTGTACACTACCTGCTCAGCACCAAACGGCAAATAGATAGTTAACTGTAGACTAGCTGGTGAACATAGTGGAACATTTAGCTGATAAAGAGCCAGATATTTCCCTCAGGATTTGCAAGAGAGCAAAAACAGAAGCTAAAAGAGAGTGAATATTGGACTCACATTCACCAGGTGGACAGAAACACGACTCCAAATGAATGATAATGTTGCTCCGTAACTGCTGGATGTGGAAATAATCAACTGTTTGCTAACAAGTTCAACATATCAACTTAAAAGCTGATGGATGTGATGATGATGAAGCTGATGATATGTCAGTGTTTGCGTAAAGAAGTACTTATTTTAACCCAAACCACAATCTTTCCCTAAACTTTACCAAACCTTGGCACATCATAAAAACTTTTCAGGTGGTAATGTGTGACGGTTTTGTAAGGCACAGAAAAATGATGTGGTCCTGCTGATAGGGGCGTCAGATCAGAAAACGCTTGTTTGAGTTGCTCTGGAGTTCATGGACCACCGTCTTTTGTTTAATTTGGAGGACTTGAAGATTCGTTCTGTTCATTCCTCCCATCCTGCTGTCTCTTCTTCTTTTTCCTCTTTCCTCTGTGGAAGCAGGTGACAGAAAATGTCCCCGGAATGACATAAACAGCGACTTCTCACTCATCTGAGCCATTTGTGATTCTATATTTGTGAAACTCTGTCGATTTGATTATAAGGTTTAGACTGGCAGAGTGCTTGTCGACAGGTCTGTCATTATATTGATTTCCTGCTTCAGCAGCTACAGAGCATTTTAAGTAAAGGGCAATTATAGAACATGTGGTGTACTGTGATCTCTCTGAATGATTAATACTTTCCCCCTATATCCCTCTTTCTCTCACTCTTCAGGTAGTTCTCCCTCTGTTTCACACACATGCACACACTATCACAAGTAAATACACACTCAAATACATGATTAGCACATACAGTGCTGCTTGAAAGTTGGTGAACCCTTTAGAATTTTTTCTGTTTTTTCATGAATATGACTCAAAACGTGATCAGATTTTTACACAAGTCCTACAACTAGATAAGGGGATCTCAATTAAACAAATGGGACAAAAACATTAAACTTATTCGTTTATTTACTGAGGAAAATTATCCAATCTTACATATTTATGTGAGGCAAAAGAATGTGAAACCTTGCTTTCAGTAACTAGTGTGACCCCCTTTTGCAGCAATAACTTCAACCAAACATTTCCAATAAGTGTTTATCAGCCCTGGACATTGGCTTGGAGGAATTTTGGCCCGTTCCTCCTTACAGAACAGTCCCAACTCAGGGATGTTGGTGGGCTTCTTTGCATGAACTGCCCGCTTGCGGTTTTTCCACAGCATTTCTATAGGATTAAGGTCAAGACTTTGACTCGGCCATTCTAAAACATTATCTTTCTTCTGCTTTAACCATTCTTTGGTAGAGTGACTTGTGTGTTTAGGGTTGTTGTCTTACTGCATGTCCCACTTTCTGTTGAGCTTCAGTTCACAGATGGATACCTTGACATTTTCCTTTAGAATTTGCTCAGAACTCATAGCTCCATCAATGATTGCAAGCTGTCCTGGTTCAGAGGCAGCAAAGCAGCCCAAACCATGATACTGCCACCATGTTTCACAGATGGGTTAAGGTTCTTATGCTGGAATGCAGTGTTTGCTCATCGCCAAACATAATGCTTCTCATTCAAGCTGAAAAGTTTGATTTTGGTCTCATCCATCCACAGAACATTTTTTCCAATCGCCTTCTGACATATCCACGTGGTTTTGAGCAAACCGTAGACAGCAGCAATGTTCTTGCAAGTCTGCCATGAACACCATTGATGTTCAATGTTCTCTTGATGATGGACTCATGAACATTGACTGTAGCCGCTGTACAAGAGGCCTTTATTTTCCTAGACGGTACCCTGGGGTCCCTTGTGGCCTCCCAGACTATTACACGCCTGCTCTTGGCAGTTGTTCGACCACTTCTGGGGAGGGTAACAATGGTGTTGGATGTCTTCCATTTGTATGCAGTCTGCTTGACAGTCGACTGGTGGAGTTCAAACTCTTTAGAAATGGTTTTGTAACCCTTTCCAGCCTGGTGACCATCAACAATTCTTCTTCTAAGGTCCTCAGAAATCTCCCTTGTTCAAGCCATGACACACCTCCACAAACCTGTGTTATGAAGCTCAGACTTTGATAGTGAAGACCCAGATTTCTCTTTTTTAAATAAGGCAGGGACCCCATGAATCAGACTTGATTGTCATCCTATTGATTGAAACACCCAACTCTAATTTCCCCTTCAAATGAATTGATAATCCTAGAGGTTCACATACATTTGCCACACACAAATATGTAACATTGAATAATTTCCCTCAATAAATAAATAAACATGTAAGGTTTTTGTCTCATTTGTTTAATTGGTGTCTCTTTATCTAGTTTTAGGACTTGCATGGAAATCAGGAGGACAGACTACACATGCACACACAGGAGACTCACATCTCACCATTCATGTACATGGGAGAAGAGACAAGAAAAGACATTAGTCATAGAGGAGAGAGAGGAGGGTAAAGACATGAGGTGAGGCTGAACTCCTGTAGGATAGGAAACCAGATCCAGAACCTCAGGAAATGGCACCGACAGCCAGGGAAGCAGAGCGGTTCCATGATGGATGCTGGTCCAGAAAGAGATGCCTGAGAGACAAGAGAGGACAAGAGGAGAAAACAGGGAGAGAGAGGGAGAGAGGAGAGAGGAGCGCACAGCTCAGACTCTCATGTACTCGTGGAACAAAAAACAGGGAGAGATGTAATGGTTATCATAGCAGCTACAATAATCAATAATCTCGTCAGCAGGACAGCATTTAGTAAATTCATTGAGACAGAAACTGACCCAGGTCCCGCCCCTGCCTGCCTGCTGGGATGAGAGTCAGCACCTCCAAATCTGGGGACAATGCCAGTAGTAAGTGAGAGAGAAAAGTGAGTGGGAGTGAGCTGCTGCCCCAAGTGAAGGAGTTCAAGTATCTCGGGGTCTTGTTCACGAGTGAGGGTAAGATGTAGCGTGAGGTTGACAGGCGGATTGGTGCAACATCAGCAATAATGCGGGCGTTGTGCTGGGCTGCTGTGGTGAATAAAGAGCTGAGCCAGAAGGCAAAGCTCTCAATTTACCAGTCAGTCTACGTTCCAACCCTAACCTATGGTCATGAGCTTTGGGTGTGACTGAAAGAATGAGATTGCGGATACAAGTGGCCTAAAGGAGTTTCCCCTGGAGGGTGTCTGGGCTCCGCCTTAGATAGGGTGAGGAGCTTGAACATCCAGGGGGAGCTCAGAGTAGAGCCGCTGCTCCTTCACATCAAAAGGAGCCAGCTGAGGTGGTTTGGGCACCTGGCTAGGATGCCTCCTGGATGGGCAGACCCAGAACATGCTGGAGACATTAAATATCTCTCCTGGCCTGGGAATCCCGGGAGGAGCTGGAGGGCGCTGCGGGGGAGAAGGATGTCTGGGTTTCCTTACTCAGTCTGATGCCTCCATCCTGGATAAACAGTGGAAAATGGATGGAATGGATGGATGGATGGAGAAAATGACACACTGTGCAGTATGAGGTAATGAAGTACTCAATTTAAGGCAACTAATTGTAGGTTAAGGGAAAAAGATGAGTTTTAAGTTTAGATTTAAAGGACTCAACAGACTTGGATTGTCTAACGTTAGCAGGGATGTCATTCCATATGAACGGGGCCCAACTGGAAAAGGAGATGAGGCAGGCATGATGGGGCCCATTTAGGATTTTATAAGTCATCAGAAGCACCTTAAAGTCTGATCTAACATGGATAAGAAGCCAATGAAGGGAGGCTAGAATTGGTGTAATATAGTCAAATTGTCTTGTTTTTAGTTGAGATTCTAGCTACAGCATTTTGAACCATCTGAAGATTTTTAGGACTATAGCACATGGCAGACCTGAAAACAGAACATTACAGTAATCAAGTCTGGATGTAACAAATGCATATATTAGAGTCTCTGTGTCAGCCATGGACAGGGAAGACCGAATTTTAGCAATGTTACGTAAGTGGAAAAAGGCAGTCTTGGTGATTTCCTTAATGTGCTTATAAAGGAGAGGATGGGATCAAAGTAACACCAAGATTCTAGGATTCCACACTTTTGTGAAATAGTTGTCGAGTGTCACTGTTACTTGATCAAACTGGTGTCTGTGTCTATCAGGGCCAATAACCAGCTCTGTTTTATCCGAATTTAGAAGCAGGAAATATAGTGATTACAATTTTTCACAACAGCCAAGCTGGCCTCTAATTTAGTAATTTGAGTATGATCATCAGCCTTTATAGGTACATACAGCTGAGTATCATCTGCATAGCAACGAAAATTTATGCCATGACTTTGTATAATTTGGCCAAAAAATATAAAGAAAGAAAAGCAGAGGGCCAAGAACCGAACCCTGAGGTACTCCATATTAAACTTCAGAGGATTTGGATTTAATATTATTATAGCAGAAACACTGTGTGCTCTCAGGTACTTAGGTTTAAGCTAAGAGAGAGTGTGGCCAGAGACACCAAAATTACAATTTAGTTTGTCTAATAGTATACAGTGATCAATGGTGTCAAAGGCTGCACTGAGATCCAGTAATAGAAGCACAGAGGTGGAATCTGAATGCATCATTTACCACTCTAGTTAGAGCAGTTTCAGTGGAGTGACGGGCCCTGAAGGCCGACTGAAAAGGTTCATACAGATAAATTTCTTTTATATGGGTCAAAAGTTGTTGAGACCTAACTCTCTCTAGTAGGCCACTTAACAAAAGAATGGAAGATTAGAGACTGGTCGGTGGTTATTAAGAGAACCTGGATCGAGGTGCAGTTTCTTAAGTAGAGGTTTAATCACAGCTGACTAAAGCTTCTAGGGACAATGCCAGTAGTAAGTGATAAATTAACAATATCTAGCATTGTAGCTCCCAGGAAAGACCACTACTACTTTACTGTGAAATCCATTCTCAGTTTATGTGCATGACGGCTTCAAGTTTCCACATCATACTGGACCATGATTGGCTCCAAGCTAGTTGTAATGTCACAAATCTTGTGTTTTGTGAAATGTCGTGTTTTCTGAAATGTTAGCACTCTGTGAGTGCTGAGGGTGTCCAAACCCACAATTCATCAAGTCCACAAGGGACCTCCAGTGGACTTTCTGCAGACTCCCAGAGAGTCTGCTCAGGTTGCAGACTTCACCAGACTTTGCGTAGAAAATGACTCATAATCCTGCAGCAACAGGCTATAAAGTGACGATGTAAAGAATACTACTAATTATTATTATTAATAATAAAAAACAATAATTATCATGATAATAATTGTAATAATAAGATGTGTGAAATATTAACTTTTGATGACTTTTTCACTTTTGTTGTGTAGTGAGGTATAATGTACACACAGAATAACATTCCTATAGGCTTAATAACATGAATTTGTTTATCATAATGTGCTAAAGAAGACGGGCAAAGGTTGTTTTTGTCCGTCTAATATGTGAAAGTCCTCAGTTGACAATTTAATGAATGAATATAATATCAGCAGTGTTTAGCAGCTCATGTAAAGGAAAAATCTCACTGATCATTCTGACCAGATGCGCCAGAACATATCGGAACCGTTAAGAAACGTTCAGAAAAACACTTTGAAATGAGTTACAGGGTCAGAAATTTCAATCTCTTTATCTCTGTGGAAGCGCTTGGGCTCTTCAGTCCCGTCTCAGAACGCATTTTTATCCCCTTGAGGCCCAGCGCCCTCGCAGACTTAACGTCCGCAGGTCCGGTGGGTGGACATTAGGATTCAGCCTGTGAGAGATGTGTGTCTCTGCATCTGTAGCGCTCTTGGTGTTGGCGAAGCGCTACTGCAGCAGCATCCATCACATGTCTTCCCTCTCTCTCTCTCTCTCTCTCTCTCTCTCTCTCTCTGTGTCCGTCCCTCCCCCTTCTCCCCCTCAATGATACCCGAGCGGACCAACCTGCATCCGCGCTTTATTGTAACCAGGCTTCCCCAGCTGTACCTATATGAGCCTGCGCAATGAGCCCTCGTCAAGTGTAGGAAACCAATAGCGCGTCTGTACAAGTGAGAGACAACACACACACACACACACAGAGTGAGAACAGACGTGATGAAGCAGGAGCACACGGACTGTTTCCTCCGGTAAACAAGCGGAGCAGGAGCCTGGAAATCACCGGCGGAGAGCGGAGGGGGGGATTTTGGGGACACAGCCATGGCGACGGGAGGAGGAGGAGGAAGAGTGAAGCGGAGGAGGAAAGCGGGGCTCCCTGGATTGTGCTGGAAAACCTGCTACTTTCCCATTTTGTTCTGGGTCGTTTCCGTCTGCGGAGAGGAGAATACGTTCATTGTGGAGGTAAAATCCAAACACAAACACGGTTATTTAGATGAAAGTGGGAATTTCAGGTGTTTGTTTTTTTTGTTTAATCTCCACCCTGATGTTGGCTGAATGCACAGGAATGAACATCAGCTCCGTTTTACTCCATCACTTCAATTCCGTTCCGTCTTACGCACGCAGGTTGGAGCGGAGTCGTGCGCTCCTCGGGATGTTTTTATGAGCGTTTCCACCTCTTTACCGCCGTTCCTCTCTCTCATCCAGCCTGTCTCTGCCACGAAAGTGATACCCACCCTTCCTGTAAGGAGGGACAGGGAAATAAAAGATTCAGGAGTCAGTGAAATGAATAAGTTAAAGCAGATCAACTAGAGAGCAGCGCTGTTATCTGCCTGCTTTGAGAATCCTCGCTGTGATCTTTTTGTTTTCCAGCTGCCGTTCAGCTGAATTGACTAATTACAAACAAAGGTGGCTTAATTGCTCATCAGGTTTAATTGTTTTCGTTCGTTCATGGGCTCCCTTTCGGTCGCTGTGAGAGCTCTAGAATCGTAAATGTGCATAATTTGCTCCTCAGCTGTTTGGGCTTTTTGGCGGAGGAGTCTAAAATGGTGAGATGCAGAGAACTGTGTCAAACAAACACCATAGTCCCTCATAACACACGTTGTATGACGGATTTACAGCCCGCTATTCATGCTTGTTCATGGGAGATTGGGGTTATTAATCCCACGTCTCTTGTGCGCAACTGGACACGCACAATGGACAGGGAGGGTTTTTGATTGTGTTATATTTCTGGTGACTGTAGAAGTTTCTCTGTAATGAGCTCTCAGCCCATATTGTCAATAAATACCCATCAGCATGCAGAGAGCATTAAAATGAACCTGAATGAATGTGCTGCTTTCATGTCTGCTGAACAAAGCATCTCCAGATCTCCCCCCCCCCCCCCCCCCCCCCCCCCTCTCTCTCTCTCTGCCTCCACTCAGTCCAAATATAGCCTTCCTCCATAATTTATGGAAATGGCAGGGAGTTGGAGGAGAGAAGAAGAAGAGAGATGGGAGAGGTGCAGACAGAGATGTTTCCTAAAACTCTTTTGCAAATGACGTCCAGTCGTTGTACCTGATGTGTCTTGAAAGCAGGTTGCTGTCACACAAAACCAGATGCAAAGAGAAAGTTGATAATGAAACTGTGAAGGTTTGATGATGAAATGATGCTCCCAGTGTCTTCTCAGCCTCAGCAGGTCTTTGTCCACATGTGTGATGAGATGCGTTGTTCTTCGGTGCTGAGCATGCATGCTACCCTGTTTTTAGGAAATTTGGGTCATGCATTATGAAATCGGATGTTTGCAGCACCTCTCAGCTCTGGCAGACGTTTTTATTTTGCGATGTTTGTGTTGCTAGTGACACTTTCATTCAGACAAAGGAAGCGCCTGTGGCTGTGCAGAGCGTGGCTGCTAACAGACGGGGTATATGTCATGGTGCTGTGCACAGGATGAGATGTTTTCCCTGTGAAATCATAATCCTCCCGTGCTATTGTTGTTACATGTCATGCTAATGTGACCGCACACAAATGTACGGTACAGTATGAGCCACAATTCAAGGTTTGATTACAGAAGAGCTGCTGTGAAAAATGCGCTGCCCCAAATCCTTTAGTCAATATTTCAGCCAATTTGTGTGAAAATGTCTGTGGATGAAACAGAAGAACTCACATTATGCTTTGCTTGCATGCCAGTGATCAACTCATAAGAGAATTAGAAGACATTTTAACATCTCATATAGTATGCAAACATAAATATAGTCAGCATGGCATCTTGAATTGAATGTTTTCTGTGAGCATCTATTCATATGTCGTGATCAGCTTATGTGCATTGGATTAGTGTGTTTTTACATATTTATTTGCATTATGTCTGTGTGCAAAGTGCAATAAAATGACAGATGTTGCTCCTTCCTCATATATTTCCATCTCTTCAAATCTGTTTTAAGAAAACAGTAACCTCCAAAGATCAATATATTGAAATATTTTCATTTCATAAGAGCAGGGATTATCATTTTTTCCTCCATATTTCCTCTTGAACATGTTCTCGTGTAATGTTTTTAAGAAGGTTTCTCTTGTGAAGTCACAGCCAGCCAATCGAAACGCGCTCAGCCTCGGATTTTCACAGCATCGAGGTTTCTTTGTGTCCATGTGGAGCCACTGTGTTAAGTAACTGCATGAACAAAGCTTCAGTCCCACAACAAAGACGTGGCAGTGTTGGAAACGTCTCTGAGATTGTGATTTCTCCTGCTTTACTGTAGATCTTAATTGACATTAATTATTAAATGCATCCCCCTTTTTATTGGTATAATTGGAAAAGGTTTGGTATACAGATTGTCTGCCAGCTGCCTGCCTTGTTGTGTTTGAAAAAAGCTCAACCACGCTAGACTTTAAAGATCAGAGATGCTGTAAACATTGCTGTGAAGTTGTGTTTGGTGGTTGACAGGCTGAATGTGTCTGTGTGTTTAACCTTGTCTCTGAAATGATTATGAGCGCACATGCTGAGATCTTTTTATGACAACTCTGCAGAGGAGATGGGGTTGTAACTTTGGTCGCAGGGGTCATGTCTGTGTGTGGCGTGATGTTTTCTGTGAAGCTGCATGAAAACATGTTTTGATCACATCTCAACTGTCATTACTGTATTTATTTGCTTCACTTGGTGGTGCACATCATGTTAAAGTTTGAAATAAGCTAAGATCCTGGGATGTAATGAACGATATAACTATAGTTCTCAGAGGAAACTTCTTCTCTGCTTTGAGGTTCTTGTAATGTCTGCAGAGCTGCACGTATTGACTGTTTCAAACACATCTGTCCCATGTCACATGTGTTTAAGTCAGACACCGACACGCCCCTCCAGCTTCCGTCAATCAAACACAGACACCGACACACTCCCTCCAGCTTCTGTCAATCAAACACAGACACGCCCCCTCCAGCTTCTGTCAATCAAACTCAGACAGTGACACACTCCCTCCAGCTTCTGTCAATCAAACACAGACACCGACACGCCCCTCCAGCTTCTGTCAATCAAACATAGACACCGACACGCCCCTCCAGCTTCCGTCAATCAAACACAGACACCGACACGCCCCTCCAGCTTCTGTCAATCAAACTCAGACACCGACACACCCCTCCAGCTTCTGTCAATCAAACTCAGACACGCCCCCTCCAGCTTCTGTCAATCAAACTCAGACACTGACACACCCCTCCAGTCGGCTGAGATTAAAAGGAACATTTCTGAACTGAAAAACATGTTGCAGTGAGAGATGATTAAATGTTTCAGTTGGACTTTGAAAGGTTTAGTATAAGAAAATCTGACATTTGGTATCAGCACTAGGGCTGTGATGATATGGATTTTTTCTTACTGCTGTAAAAAGCAATGTATCTCCATGTTTTGGTTTTTTTGTTGACATGCAATGAGATCATCTCAATTTAATAATAATAATAATAAACTTTATTTATTTAGTACCTCACATACAGGGGGTGTAGCTCAAAGTGAAGAAACAAAAGAATAAATAAAAACAGGCAAATTAAACAGGTGCAATTGCTGCACGATAAAACCAAACATTCACATGAATAACAAACAAAAAGAAGCAGCAAAAAGCAGGAACAATAGAATATGTGAAAGATAAAAAATAAAACAAAGGAAGGCATAAGAACATTAAAATATGTAAAGGATAAGAATAAAACAAAGGAAGAGTGACAACTAAAAGAAATGTTGAATAAATAAGTTTTAAATTGTGTTTAAAGATATTCATGTTGCATCTCTTATATCCTTGGGCAGGGAATTCCATAGTTTTGGTGCATAGTTATAAAAGCTGCTAATTTTCTTATTTGTTTGATAGTTTTAACAGTAGTAGAGGATCTAAGAGGTCATGAAGGATTATAAAATGACAAAGAATTAGTAATGTAGACTGATCCCAAACCATTAACAGCCTTGTAAATAAGTAAAAGAACTTTAAAATCAATCCCAAAAGACTGTGGGAGCCAGTCCAGGTTAGCTAAAACTGGGGTGATACGTTCTCTCTTTCTTGTTCTAGTTGAAATCCTGGTAGCAGAGTTCTGAATTAATTGTAGTTTATCAATGGATTGTTTTTGAAGACCAGTGAAAAGAGCATTACAGTAGTCTAATCTACTTGAAATAAACACATGGACAAGTTTTTCATCATCTTGTTGGGATAGAAACAGTTGTACTTTTGCAATATTTCTTAAATGAGAGAAAACTGCTTTGGTCACTTTCTTTATGTGTTCTTTAAGTTTCTGTCTGAGTCTAGGATAACGTCGAGGCTCGTGACTTCTGATTTAACCTGTGGGGCCAAACTGCCGAGTTTGGCGAGAACTAGCTCTCTTTTTGTTTGTGGACCAACTAATAAAATTTCTGTTTTGACACCATTCAACTTAAGAACGTTGGTCTGCATCCACTTGTTTACTGCAGCCAGACCAGTTGTTAAATGGAAAAGGGTTTTGTCACCACTGTGTGTCATCAGCATAGCTGTGGAAACTAAGCTTATGTTCTCTGGTAATATCACCTAAAGAAAGCATGTACAATGAAAAAAGCAGAGGACCGAGGCAGCTTCCCTGAGGAACACCAAAAGGTATTTCCCTGATATAGGATCTCCCATTGTGACAAAAAACTTTCTCCCTGATATGTAAGAGCAGAACCAATTTAAAATACTCCCAGAGAGGACAACCCAATTCTCAAAGTGCTCAATAAGAATATTGTGATCAGTGGTATCAAAGCAGCACTTATATCTAGTAGAACTGGAACAGAGATCTTGTTGGCATCAGTGCTGATCCTGAGATGGCTGACAGCTTTAGTGAGAGGCTGTCTCAGTGCTGTCCTGAACCCTGACTGAAACTTAACTGAAATATTGTCTTTGTTTTACTTTCTGTTTATTTTCTTTTGGCAAGCTCTGACACGATTCCTAACTGGATGTGAACAAGCGAGCGAGCGAACATCAGATTGTTTCAGTAGTTCCCAATGAAGATGTCTTAACCTGCGTCAGTGAACAGGCTGAGCGATGTGTCGCTCTCCCCGGCTCTTTTGCAAAGTTTCGCGCACCTAACCCTGTTTTCATTGGTCAAAATTGACGCTGACGTCCGTGACATTTCTGTTTTCCCTCCTGTCAGCAGTCAACATGGACGAAGAAAGAGCGAGAGTGTAGATAAATCCACTTTTTAATCCCAAAAGTTTAAAAAACAAACTGAGCTCTCCTCCCGCCGGTAACGGCTCCGGATCAGAACAGAACCCGGTTTGCCTCCGGCTTTGCCCTCGACGCCGCTCTATTAGCGAGCAGCGGCTCTGTCCTTCTGCTCCATCCGGTCCTTCACACTCACACTCAGCGCTGTGACATCACTCGTAGTAATTTTTCACGCTGCATCCACTACAGTTCGCTCACTCGCTGTACGTTAGGAAGAGGTGTGAGCATCCGTCAACAGCACAGTGACACATGAAACATTATACTGTATGTCTGATCACCGACCTCAGCATGAGATGCACTTCAGGTTGTTGCAGTGACACGGAAACACACAGCTTTGCTTTCTCAGCCTATAATCACAGAAGGAAGGTACAGCTTTGGAGTGAGGCTGGCGCAGTGAACACACAGATGGTCGGTTTTGTTAGCAGATGAGCAGATAGAGAGAGAAAAGAGAGAAGAAGGCTTTCAAGTCTTTGTCTGACTCACTGGCCCATGCTCCTTTGTCTGTTTGCATGTTTACGCAACAGGTCAAATTTCTGCGGTCAAAACCTACAACAGTTTCTGTGTTTTGGAAAGAATATTTTTGGCTGGCAGGTGTAGACAACTGTTGTGTGGGTTGTAGCTGATGAATTGTCTTTTTGTGCTGACAGTTAAACAGTGTTAGTGATTATCCTAATGCTGTTTGATTGATTAATTAATTGGCTGGTTGATAAACAAAGGATGACAGTGTTTATAGATCACAAACAGACTGAGAGAGAAAAAAAGTCATTTTTAAATGTCACTGTGGTTTTAAAGAAGAGCGAGTAGAGTGATATTTAGGGCTGCAACTAACAATTAATGCCTTATTATTAGACTTTATGTCTTTGGAGCCGTTTCTAAACAAACTAATGCGACCAAACTCTTAATGATGAAGGAACATGTCACCCAGTGCAGCGGTGAGACTCACTGCTGCACTGCAGCTCTTGTAAAATAGCTTTATAAATCAATAAAAACAAATGCTGATCCCTCCTCACTGATAGAGCAGGTTGGCCAGTTTTTGATATATTATGCAATGATGTATCTCATATTCTCTCTATTATGGTATTACTAACAGTACAAATTTCAAAACTAACATAGTCAGTATTTCTTGCATTTGAAAGCAACATCCATTTTTTTTTCTTTGCACAGTTTAGGACCAGTTTCAAGTGTTTTTGAAGAAGTTTCAGTGATAGCTGTAGATTTTGAGTGGCAGCATGAACAGAATCTGCACAGGAATAAAGAACCACATCATCTGCGTATAGATGGAAGTTACAACTTTACAATGAAGAGTAGGGATGCACGATATTATCGGCATGTCATCGGTATCGGCTGATAAAAGCTCTACAATGAAATATCAGCATCGATTATGAGAGGTCGATATGTTGCCTTCCCCTCCGCCGCCGCCTGACTGTGCTTCCCTCGATGGACTGTTTCACCCCGACGGTCCCGATGCTTCATCCGCAGGCTCCACTTCCCTCAGCTGCCCGACAGACCAGCTGCTTCTTCCCACTTTAACCTGAATCAAACCGGGGCTCGGTGCTCCGGTTAGAGCCTGCGGAGAAAATACCGGGACCGTCGGGGTGAAACAGTCTGTTGAGGAACTACTATGTTCGGCTGCACAGATAAGAAACACTTCGGCTGACAGGATGTACCACTGTGTTTGGGGAGGGAGAAGAAAGTCATTGTAAAAGCAGTGAGCGGTTAACTGTGACAGTAGCTTTCGTTAAATCAATAAAAAGAGCAGCACAGTGTTTTTTGTTGTCTAATGCTGAGACTATATTTTTAATAACTAAAGAAGTAGCAGAAACAGTGCTATGCTTATGTGGATAAAAATGATTTCAACTGTTCACTAACAAGTGACTCAAGTATTTTTGCAAGACAAGAAAGTTTTGAGATAATTATTTAATTCAGATTTGCTACCACTTTTATAGAGAGGAAGAACACAGGCAGTCATCCAAACTGGAGGAATGATGCAAGAAGTAAAGCTAAGATTGAAAATATGAGTTATATACTCAGAAAAGAAGCCGTGCTGAGAATTTCAAAGCAAATGGTTCCAGTTCGTCATCACCTGTTGATTCTCACGCATCAGTATTGCATAAAGCGTTCAATCCTGTTGGAGACAGGAGATACGCTGAGGGAGTGGTTTATCTCAGCAGTAGTATTAAGGAAGGATGACCTGTGGTCTTCCACACAACAACTAGGACCAACACTACGACTGTCAAATAACTGACAAGATGCAGCAAAATGATTGTTAAAATCAGCATAAATTTCATGGCTATCAGTTATCTGAGTAAGGCCATTAACAACATCGGCAGGTAGAGAAGTGCTGGAATTGTTAGAGGTAGATTTGACTATTTTCCAGAATTTACTGGGGTTATAAGAGGAATTAGTGAAAGAGTGCAGATAATATTCAGCTCTCTAAAGGTAAGCCAATGACCGGAGTCTTTGGTGCATCTAGCCGGAGCCCAAACTTTGTTTCTGGAATAAAATAAGTTAGAAAGCCCAACAGTGAACCAGGGAGTGGAGCTACAGTTGGTTCTTGTCTTTTTAAAAGGTGGATGCTCGTCTAAAACCGAGTTAAAAACGTTGTTAAAATAACTTAAAGCTAGTTCAGGATCAGTAAAGGTGATGTAGAAAAGCCGGGTCGCTATGTGTGAATTAGTTTTCCTCTGTTTCACATCTCTAATGCAAACAATCAGGCGACGGTCACTGACACACGAGGTCAAAAACACCGCAGGAGGGATGTTTCTCTGGTTTGTTACTAGTAAATCCATTAAGCTTGACTGGGAGGAATCCTTCAGGTTGGGGCGAGTTGGATGTGAGATAAGCTGTGTAAAATTAAGATTGTAAAAAAGTTCTTTAGGTACGCTGGTCTAGATTGAGGATAATCACCTCATGATCAATCAATGGTGCAACTAATTCACCCAATTTCTCTTTGACTTCTGAAGAAGCAGAAGGAGGTCTGTAACTGCATTATTATGCCCCAGATCAGTTTTCAAGGAAATTAATTCAAAATATTTAGGTATCGAGACTGAAGTCAGCTCAAGTGCAGAGAGAGATGACTTTACATATATTCTCAGAGCTCCTCCTTTACCAGCTCTGTCTGCTCTGAAAATATTAAAACAGCTAAAAGTAACAGTTTGATTAACGTCTTTTTTCAGCCAAGTTTGAGATAACAGGATACTTAAGTGATCATATTTGTTATGACTTAGTAAAGTTTTTATGCAGTCTGAAAAACCTGTGGATCATTTAAATCATTTAAATTAGGGTGAAGAAGACCCAGAAGTAGTCGACCTTAGAGCGGGAAGAGCTGAAAGATCAGGCTTCAGGCGATTCTGAGGCTGCACATTAACAGTAATGAGGTTCCTGGGACATGAACCAGATTATCTGACTGCAAATCTCAAAGGGCGTCTATATATAAGTGATTATCACAGGGATGTCAAAAAATGTCCGTGTCTGGTCCGAGTCCGATAGAAAAGTTACCAAACGGATAGGGACCGGGACCCGAGGAGCATCAGACTCTGATGGACCGTGGTGATGATGATGATGATGGTGATGTTGAAGGCTGTAATGGCAGGAACGATGACAGGTTTGTTGATGACAGTAAAAAAAAAAAAAAAAAACAGTCAGGGTGGTGATGAATATGTGATGATGACCGTGATGATGATGATGATGATACGTGACAGGGCAGGCAGTGAAGTTGATGGTTTTATAAGATGAAAGTGTTTTTCCAAACCTCTTACTGTCTGTTTTTTTTTCTCCCACCTCATGAGAGGAGAGCAGCTCGGGGAGAAGGGCTGGTCTCTGGGGTGTTGTAAAGACTACATTACACCCGAGAAATGGGCTAAATGAGCCTGCAATGCTGCATTTATCAGAGCTGCGTGTGTGCATGTACGCCGTGTAGGCGGGTGTGAATTCATGGCTGTTACTAGTAGTCTTAGGTCTTTGTCCTGGTTTGCCTTCCTCGCAGTGAAGCACGCACATATGAAGGTTTCATATTCATGTCTATTTTTGCGATCGCTGCCCGCCGCGCGTTCAGAACATTTTGGCTTTTTGAGCGACAGCCTCATTGTTTTTACGACCCTTCCTCTCCGTCTCCCTCTTTGTCTGAGTCTCCAGTTTTGTTTTGTTTTTTTTCTTCACTTCCCTCCTCTTCACTCATTGTCTTTCTCACACACCCACACACACACACACACACCCACACACACACACACACACACACACACACACCCACACACACACACCCACACACACACACACACACACACACACACACACACACACACACACACACACACACACACACTTTACCGCACGCTCAGCGCAAGCTGCAGCTGTAAACAAGAGGAGTTGTCACTGCGCATTTGATGAGGCTTTTGTGCCGTTTGTAAGCAGCGAGTCAGGGACAAACTACTTGAAAAACTCTTTAAAGTACTTACAGGCAGTGATGTGTGGATGTTGAGCTCAGCTGAACTCAACCTTTTAAACAATTTACACGCTTTTTTTTTTTTAAAACTACTATAATATAAATTCATAACCAGGGCTGCAACGAGTCATTATTTTCACGATCGATGGATTAATCGTGCAGTTGGTAAAATGTAAAAAAAAAAAAAAAAAGGTGAAAAAATGGAGGCCACAGTAGAGTGATGTCTGGTTGTTTGGCTTTAACCTTTAAATTTACACACATCCACACTGTGAGAAAAAGTGCTGCTACTGTCTACTCCTACACACAGTACACACACACACACACACACACACAGCAAAACACATGAAGAATAATAAAAGTAAAAAAAGTCAGGACAGTTAAAATCAGTAAGTCATGGGTTCAAAATAAGGAGTTATCTGGTTCCTGATCTGCTGCATGTATACACAGTTTTACAGTCACCGGGTTACTACAGAGCATGTAAACGTTTTCTCTGATTACCAGCAACCTGCTTATTTAAGTTCATATAAACACACTGGCTGTATAAACTCGTAGCAGCGTGCTGAAGGGGTGATGTCATTCTTTCAATCCATATAGATCCATAGAAATATATATTATCTTTCAGGACTTGTGGAGTTGTTTCCCTCTCTCTCTCTCTCTCTCTCTCTCTCTCTCTCTCTCTCTCTCTCTCTCTGCCTCCCACTGTGTTTGCATGTACTCTCTATGCCTGCAGCCTGTGTGTTCTCATGTCTCTGTGATGTGAGTCATTCCTTTTGCAAACCTAATCTAACAGGATTAAACCAAATTACATGCAATTAATTTTATGTATAAATTTTATGCATTATGTCTTTTAATATTTCAACATATAATGCACAAAATGTGTTCATATGCATCCCCCCCCCCCCCAAAGGGCTGTTTGTTTTCCTCCAATCACCTTTAAACCTGCACTTGGCAAAATTGAAGTGTTAAATTGAGGCTGTAACAGTTGTTTGTTGCGTCTTATTCGCGGAAAAGTCCGACATTGTCTGCACTTCACCTACAAGACGAGACAAATCACAACCTGAAACTGCTTTTCTTCATTCTTTTCCTTTGTTGTAAAGCGTACGCACTCAGTAGGTGGACTCCAGTCAAAATAACAATTTTATCTGAACCAGGAACAAAATTTCACTGCAACCTGAGCCGGACCACTGAAGAGTCGCTCTGGTTAATAAAGAAAAAATGTCTTCAAAAGTAGCTGATACAAAAAGGAGTTTGACAGTGAAAAACATGCATTGAAGTATAAGTAATAATAATATATAGCACTTTTCTTAACAATGTTACAAAGTGCTTTACAAAGGAAAATAAAACCAACAAGGCAGATAAAATAAGCAAAGAGGAACACAGAGTTAAAGGCAGAAGTACATAGTAACAATAGAAGATGCACAATAATAGTAATAATAGGACAATAGAATGCACAGGAGCAAAATAATGATAAAAAATAAGATAAAATAACACAATTAACAGGTGTAAAAACAGTAATTAAAACATATCAAACATTTCCAAAAGCTTTCACAAAGAAAAAAGTTTTAAGACGAGTTTTAAAAGAAGTTAGAGACCAAGTGTGTCTGGAGTTCCCGCTGTGACCTGGGAATGACCAACAGGGCTCCATCTGCGGATCTTAAAGGTCGAGGGAGCACATACCAGTTCAGTAGATATGTAACTGGGAGCAAGGCTGTTTAATGCCTTAAAGGTAAGTAATAAATCAATACGAAGGCTAACTGGGAGCCAGTGTGCTCGTACCTTTTTGTCCCAGTGATGAGAAGAGCAGCAGCGTTTTGGACCAGCTGGAGACGGTGAAGGGAACCCCGGCTGATACCAGAATAATGTGCGTTGCAATAGTCGAGTCGAGAATATATAAAAGCATGTATAGTTTTAGATTTTAGAGATGATTTTCAACCGGTAGAAACACTACTTCACAACATTTTCGACTTGATTCTCAAAACAGAGGTTGGAGTCAAATATGAGTGAATAAGTGGAGTAATAAGTGTTCATTTTCACTGAAGGAAGTATGAGACTGTTACAATGTTTCTCATGAAGAGCAGGAACGCAAAACACCACTGCAACAACAAAAAAACGATCCCAAAAACACAAAGAAGATCCACAAAACTGATTCGGTTTAAGTCGTCAAATCAAGACTCCAGATGAATAATAACATTTTCAGTGGTGAACACGGTGAATAACTCACTAATGAGCTCTTACACAAGGACTCAGTTACACAACGAAGGTGTCACGTCTCCCATTAATGCAGAAATGCTGTTCATGTACAGTTATTCTACTGGAATATCATCATCATGTAAAGCACCCTGACTGCACCTTTGATGAGTTGGATATTAATTAAGTGGACCCGTAAGACTTGAGTTCTCCTGTTTTAAAGAAATCATAACTGACAGTTTGGTCGTCATCAGCTGACTCTGTGTCGTTTTTTAAAACCACGTCAAAGTTTTGTATGTTTTTAGCTGCAGCCACAGCTGGTCGACGTGACCCTGCCAGTTGGTCCCAAAACAAGTTTGCAAGAAAAAAAAACCTTAACTGCACATATGCACGTGTGCCACAAAGATGCAAAGACTCTGAGTCTGATCACAGCTGCGTCAGTGTTGTGTCAACATGATTCAGTTACGTCTCGTTGTAGCTGCCAACACCCAAATTTTCTACTTCAAGGTTCAATTTATGTCTTTATATTGTATATAATGTTTCATTTAGATTTGTGTCAGAATCAGAAATGATAAACAAACTGAGATTTTCTCTGGGACAAACAGAAGACATACGGGGCCTTTCTTACACCTGGCGCAAAGCGGCGCCAAGCGCAACCCGAGTGTCTTTGTTAGTTTAAGATCGACACAGTTGTCATTTTCCCGTCCAGTGCCCACATTTTTTAAATAGCAATTGCACTTGCGCCCATCTTAGCACCCATGGGTGTGTTGGTCTTAAAGTGAGGTGTGATCAGGCACATTGTTGGCTAATTGCTATCTTGAGGCAGCAGAGAGCGACTGCGCCGTTGACCAACAAAAACCTGGTCTGAAGGCAGTGGTGCAGAGTTTCACTGTTATTTTAAGGAGCATTATCAGGACCGTAATATGTGGCTACACAGGACGCAGCAGCACACAGACATGCAAAAGATTACAAATAAAAGGATTACAATGTTAAAGATTATTATTGTGTATATTAATATATTTTAAAAAATACATGTCATAAAGCTTATAGTTAT
The DNA here is from genome assembly GCF_963924715.1 of Thunnus thynnus. Lineage (NCBI taxonomy): Eukaryota > Metazoa > Chordata > Actinopteri > Scombriformes > Scombridae > Thunnus > Thunnus thynnus. The sequence goes on from NC_089520.1 coordinate 3,006,570, forward strand.
AATATTTATCAGAATTAACTAATCGCAGACGGACAACAACGGATCAAACACAGATTGACTTTCCTGCTGCATCAACACATGATGACATGAGGAAATAAATGAAAACAATGATTCAACTAAAGAAGGAAATAAATCTGCACAGCTTCTATCTGCTGCCAGCAGCAGGATCAGCACCTTGGAGAGCTCATCAAGTCCTGTCAACTGTGTTGATGAGTCTTTACATGATTAAAATTAATTTTTGAACAATATTTAACAAATATTCTTTTAACATTTTTGAGATTACAGTGATCAAGTTTCCATACTTTCAACAATTAAAACCCTGCTGATTTGACCTGTTACTGCATGACTGAACAAAACGATTTTAATGAAACCAAAGCTGTAATTAGAAAATAAACCTTTTCAAAAAACAAACAAACAAATCGCAAAAAATTAACGAACAGGATCTTAAACTGGTGGTCTGGGGCCACAGGAGGGTCCAGGAGCAGCAGTGTGCTCGTTATGGATCGTGCGCTTTCACTTTGCTCACGAGCAGATCCGTTGCCTCTGCAGAGAAGCGTCTCTTCTGGCAAATGCGCCATCGTAATAACAATCCGCCAAGGTGCAAGCACACCTGGCTCTTAAAGGGAATGGGAGATGACACTCTGATTGGTTTATTGCATGTTACGCCGAAAACACACCCATGATTAATTAAGAGACTAACCCTTTGAACCATGCGCCTGGCACATCAACCATTTTTTCCACCATTAAAATAGCAAAAGTGGATTTGGACACACCCTCAATGCACTTCTGACCGCGCGTTTTAGATCATTAAAATAGGGCTCACAGTGTTAAACGCTCATGTTTTGACATAATCATGAGCACAAACAGCACAAAAACAGCAAGATCTTAATGGAAAGACCATTATGGAGAAACATACAACAGGAGAAAGATCAATCAGATCACTTTTAACAGAAACAAATACACACTGCGTTCTTTCCAGCGTGTGTAGCTGAAGATCGCAGCTCTAGACGAGAGTCCAGCAGCGCAGTGGAGCCTCATAACACGAGATACCGAGCAGGACGGAAATGCAAGTACAGTTCTAATTAAAAATGAATATGAGGCAACGCTCTGTCTGTTATGAGAAAAAACATCTTGCCTCTCTATAAGCTCCCCGGGTGCTGCGCAGAAGGACCCAGAGCATGGATTACGTTTGATTGCTGTAGTCGCACAGGAAGAGGAAACAATTTCACACCGAGATGTAAATTTAATTATACTATGTGCCTGCAGCTAGTACAGATCATCCTGCTGTAGCACCATAATGTTCATCACTGATCATAAAGTAATTGTTTTTTTTTTTAACTGCAATAGGATATGTCTTCTCCAAGAACATTAACTCACTAATAAAAATACAAAATACACATTTACAGCAAGAAAGTCTCAACTTCAAGCTCCGAGAGAGCGACGAACTGGTCCGACTGTGTTTCTGTGGAGTTTGCATGTTGCTTCTGCGTCAGAGACATGAAGGTTAGGGGAAATGTTGCGTTATGAAATTGTTTAAGTGTAAAGCCTGCCAGATCTTAAAGGATGGGTTCATAATTATAAAGTCTATCTTACAGTAATCAAAAAATAATCATCAAATAGCAACATTCAGAGAAAAAAATGATACGAAACCTGCTGTTTCTGATGCAAGCGACAAACATACTCACAGCCACACACAATTTACATCTTCAGTTTCTAAGAGACTTCGAATAAATGCAGTTGAATCAGCTCAAATACTCAAGACACACACACACACACACACACACACACACACACACACACACACACACACACACAGGTTTATGTAATGTGAAACCCTTTTGAAACTCGCTCAGGTGAGACTGATGAGCTTGTAGCTATGACCTCATGTCTGTGGTGTCATATAACACACACACACACATCACACACACACACACACACACACACACACACACACACACACACACACATCATACACACACACACACACACACACACACACACACACACATCATACACACACACACACACACACACACACACACAGAAAAGCACCACAAAGGTCCTCGGCCACGTGCTGGAAGACACACCGATCAATGACTGCCCAGATATAGATGATGTTACGGCCACTGACACACACACACACACACACACACGCACACACACACACACACACACACACACTTATAGTTATTTCACCAAAGACAGTTTTGCAGCTGATATTGGTTTAAAACTGATATATCGCTGCTATGGAGTAAAATAAAATAAAGTATGGAATAAAGTATATGTTCAACTGGAAAGTGTGTACATTATATATATATATATGTGTGTGTGTGTGTGTGTGTGTGTGTGTATAAACGCTCACTTTATTAGGAACACCTGTGCAATTTAATGCAATCAAATGCAACAACTCTGCCATAAATTCTACTCTTCTACTTTTTTTGTATTACAGTACTGGGCAAAAGTTTTAGGTTTACTATAAATGTTTAGATTTTTATCCATTATGCGATACCATCAGGGACGTGTCTGATCGATCCCAAATATATTCATGACATGACAACGACCCCAAGCGTCCGGCTAGAGTCATGTGTTAAAGTGAACCGCTGCCGCTTTAAAAGCAAAGAAATATTGATTTCATTTAGGTTTTTATTCTGCTCACTAAACTTTGCATGAAGTTAATTGATAAATAAAAACCATTCATGGCATCGTTTTACTTTCATATACAGTATATAGATATATATATCCTGCCCCGGCCGTAACAGAAGCACCACCGTGTTTGACAAATGAGGTTGCAGATGCTTTGCGTCATGAGCTGTTCCTTTTTTTTTTCACACAAGAAAACATTTAACAGCCAAGTGTTGAATTATGTTTAAACTTTGGGCACTAGTGTTAAAAGCGTGTTAGTGTTAAACTCTCCCACACAGTTCTTTCTATATTGATGTAATAAAGCTGAGACTTGGCACTTTAATGTAGTATTTTATTTCACATTAAATGTGCTGAAGCCTGAAGAACAAAAACTAGTCCATCCTGGACTGGATGTACAAATAAAAACTAAATCAATGAACCCACATAAACATAAAGAAAAAGCTGCAGATTACAGATTGTCATGAAATACATGTAAAATAAACATAATAACTACTACCTCGCTGTTTCAGTGACGGTCTGTAAACAACATGCAGAACTCTAGAGATCTTTACTGCATCACATCAAGTGTGGTGTGATGGACAGATGGATGAACAGATCTATCAACAGATCGATGGAGATTTGACAGATGGATGAAGAAGAAGAGGAGGAGGAGGAGGCCTGGAAGTGCAAACCTTCAAATTCTTACACTTGCAGGACACATTTTTGATAAAGATTCTGGTTTATAACTTCAACTCACACAGACTCAGGTACATAAAACATAAAAAATACATCAAACATGTACATCGAGTGATAACCTACAGTGTGCAACAGTGCAGCACAGCAGACTTATTTCACTGTCTGCTGATCAGCTGATCAAATCACACCTGAATGTCGCCGTAAACAAGGCAAAGAAAGCTTTGTTTACTGTTTGTAGCACATTTCATCCCCAGCAGAAAACACAATGAGCTTTATAGGAAAAATAAAGAAAATGAAGATAAAAAACAAAATCATATTGCTCAAAAAAAACAGCGTACATCTGACATATTTTGTAATGTTTTGTTTCAGTTTGACAGAAGATTCTCTGCAGACGTCTGGGTTTATAAAAAAAAGTCTTAAAACCCTCTGGACAAACAAGCTAAAACCAGGGCTGTTATTTTTGGTTTCTGAAAAGTTTGACATTTCAGAGACAGAGGATCTTTCACCCGACAGCGACTGTATGCTATTTGGCAGATGCTTTTTTATCCAGATTGCCTCACAGCAACACGGCTGCATACGTTTGAAGCTTTGCGTTGTCCTGGTGGGAGCTGAACCCTCAACCTTCACTGTGTTAGTTACTCCGTTACTGTTACTACGGTTCATCGTCAGCGTTCCTGCAGTCGCTGCTCAACTTCTACTTTTAGTTTTTTTTCCCCCCGAAACATGAAAACTTCTTCAGCTCAGTATCTGTAGTGTGAGTTTGTGGAACTGCTTTTACCTTGAATAATGATTTAAGGAACTTTGTGAATGTGAGGATTTTTTGCTCTTATATCATCATCAATTGAATATCTTATGGTTTGTATCTTGATCACGGCTTGTTCATTTAGTCTGACATCATGTTTATGTTGTTTTGTTTCGTTAACTAATCAGTACTGGGTGATGTGAGCATTCCCTCGACATAATAGTGATGGTTTCTCTGAGTTAAAACGACCCGTGTTGATCTCTTCCACTCCTGTCTGCATTTTTGTGGCTGTTTTTCTGACTACAAATTCAGGTCTGATTGGTTCATCTGTCTCTGACCTCTCTGAACACCAGATCTGTGAATTGCTAAAAGAAAAATCTATGATGTACGCAAAGTTTCAGGGATCTGGAGCCAAGCAGGCTACGTTTGAGCAGACAAAACATGAAATTTAAAATCACTTCATCGTCGAGGTTGAGAACAAAACATGGCGCCATAGTTGCTGAACAGCGTAATCTTTAACAGGCATGTGACAGTGAGTGTTAAGCTCTATGATTAGATATTTCTCACCAAAATGCACCTTGGGAGTTGTAGTTAACTTCTACCTCAAAGTTTTTATGTCCATAGTCTTGTACCTTTGACGTCTTATCAAAGAACCAGATATGTTTTTCATCTTTTGTACTGATGATTCAACCAGGAGAGTTTCATGTTGATCCAAACCGTAGAAGTGCTCAAACTCTTGAGTCATATAACATCATCGATAGGAGGAATGAATGGGAACCGAGGGTGTCTGAAATAGCTCCTCACACTCCACAACTCTATAATGAAAATAAATGTACAGCTGCAGCCTTAAAATCTATTTTTATTAAAGTCATAACTTTAAAAGGAAGTGAAAAAGGACAGAGTACTTTTTTAAAACAGCGTGGATGCTGAAACTACCAGCACTCAAGAGGAAATTTCATTCCATATACTTCACGTATTTTCGTTTTCATCAAATCAAATCAAAATCCAGCGAGGTACACGGAACCGACGGGTAAAGCTCTTCACTCCCTCCTGCTGCTCTTCGCAAGATGCCAGGAAGCCAGAAATCAAGCCACCAGTCGAGCTTTTTACAATCTCAGCCGGCATCTCTTCAGATACCCCCTGAGCCGCGCCGCTCACATTCAACTGACAGACGAGAAACAATCACAGTAGGCACCGCGCGAGTGTGAGAAAGTGTGTGAGAGAAAGGTTTTCTGAACATTTGTGACAAATGCGTCCCTGGCGGCGAGGAGCTGTTGTTGTGTTGCTGCCTGGATGGAGACACAGAGAGAGAGAGAGAGTTGTAGATGGAAGACGATGAAGTGTGTGTGTGATGTTTGTTGATGGACCAATTCCAAGAAAAAGAGGTTTGTATATTTGCATGAGCTGTCACATTTATACAAAGGTTTGTTTTCTGGATGGGGAGTGAAGTAAAGTAAATATGTACTGTATATAATTTCCTGAATTTATATACATTTAAATCTATCAGCAGTTGTTAATGTAATTTAGACGTTTCATGCAAACAAAGCGCTTAATTTGGAGGTGATGGCGGTTGGATGGTGGACAAAACACAGGACGTTGACATCAGAGACCGAGGTTGACATCACGAGCGTTGCATGTTGGTAAAAGGATATTTCTGGTGATTTTCTATGTTTTTCTTCTTGTCAACAAATCTCATGTTTGGATCCGAACCAACAATGAACTGATCTACTAAACAGGTATTGTGTGTGTATCAAAGCTTGTTGTCCAGAAACTATTAAAAACACGTCAATGAGCCACATCGCTGCACTGGGTGACATGTTCCTTCATCATGAAGAGTTTAGTTTGTTTAGAAACGGCTCCAAAGACTAATAACAGCATCACGTTTTCAGTCTCAGGAGAGTAGTTCTGTGTAAGGCAGACGTCACTGAGCATGTGCAGAAACACGGTTCAGTTTACAGCTTCACTAGCTTATCGTGCTACATATCACATCCTCTCGACTTTATACTACATTATAAATAACTTTCTGACTACAAGACATTTTTTAGCAGCTAACTTCATGTCAAAGTATTCCCTCTTTATTTCTCTGCTGACACGCTGTTGGCAGCTGGATTCATATTTTCTAGTTGTTTCAGGTCCTCTAATCTGACTACCGACTCTGCTTTGCTGATTTCTGACAGAATACTCTTTGGGAGTATTTTTGTGAATAGAATCTTAAATGAAAAGAGCGCTTGCAGACACAATACAAATGCTCCCAAAAAAAGTTGATTTATTGAGTACAATTACAACGTTTTGACTTCTATTCAACAGACCCAGGTGTGGATCTCAGGTCGAGCTTATCAATTACATCAATACGTATTGTAAATCAAATTATTTACAATATTTACACACTTAGAGGATTGTTTTTGCCTCTTTGTAAAAAATAAAGTCAGAAATGTCCTTGTGGTTTGGTGTATTTTGGACAAACTCTGATGATCTCTATTTCTAAGCACAAAACTGCTACACGGACTCACATACGGAATATGCTATGGCACGACATTATGTTCAGGGTAACTATGTCTCTGCAACCTCATTAAAGTTCTGGGGGATTGAAAAAATGTCCCTGTCACGTAGAGGTGGTGGTATAGTTAACTCACTGCTTCACGGAGAGGATTATTAGAATATTGGCTGAATGAAACTCACCCACAAGCAGAGCAGAGCAGTTCGCTTTATGGCAATTTAGGGGCGTTTATTATGTTAATGATGAAATCTCATGAACATTCACCTCATGAAGTTATGACATTCATCAGGATGCAATTTGTGTTTGTCAGGAGAGTTTGTTGAGTCTTGGAACACTTGTACAGACAAACCTCACAGAAAAAAGTCAGAGAGATTTAGGAGAAGAATACAAAAATGTTCTTGCATGAGACCCAATATTCAGAGAGATTTTAGGAAGAAATTCAACCTGAAATAGTAAAAGTGAGGGAGACATGTCCCCATGCAACCCCAGTGGAAATTACACCCTTACGTAGGCACCTACACACTCTTGACTTCATGTTTTACTGAAGCTCGTTCACATTCATTTGTGCGTTTAACATAATTTTCGCCTGCAGAAGAAGAGGTAGGGAAACCTTGAGTTTATGCCAGCTGATAAATTTGATCATGTCAGAGATTGTCTCCTCATCATCTCTTCCTGCTTTGTCTCGCTCATCTAATCAAGTTGAAAACACAGAGTGCAGAAAAGATGGGAATGAATTTCATTACCAAACATCTCCAAATCTGCCTCTTCATTCCCCGACCCTCCGCCGACGAGGGAATCCTCCCCGACAAAACGATGCTGACTCCTTTTCATTTTCCTTACAAATATGAAACCGCATCAGCAGACGTGGAGCTCTACGGGCGGCACATCGCAGAGTGATTTCATCCATTAATCACTCGCTGTTCAACACCACTGCAGTCTGTGTTGACTTTTGATTTCTTCTGTGGGATCTTAATATTGTACGTGATGTTTGCAGATACAGGAAGCGGGGAGGAAGAGCACACAGAGTCCAGAGTGATTCAGCTCCCTTTTCTGTTGCCTCTCACAAAAGATCCTCCTGGGGACGATCAAATAAGACTTTCATATCCTGCTCAGATGGAGGCCAGGCGCTGAACCTCAGTACATTTAAAAGGACATTTACTAAAGCAATGTACTTAAGCACATATTTGAGGTACTTCTACTTTACCTGAGTATTTCCATGTCATGCTACTTTATACCTCTACTAATATGATGAGTTTTATAATTATGATGCACTGTTGTAGATAAAACTGCCCGACAGAATATAAAATGGTTAAAATAATCTCAGTAAAATGCTATTTACACATTAATACACCTGTAATAATTATCCAATAATAGATATTAGAAACAGTCACAGGGGCCAGATTTTTTATTTTGGCACTGTTTTTTGTCTGTATTAGTCAGTTATTGGCAGAGAGGTCGACAGGCAGCGAGGACAGGGAGAAAGTCTCTGCTGGACTCAAACCAGGGATGCTGCAGATATGTGGCAACTGCAATAACCATTCAGCTACCATGTCACTCCAGATATCATCTTATTTTATTCCACACATTCTTCTTCCTTTTCGAAACTTGGCTCCTACATTACCCACAAAGCAACTCGACAACTGACAGTGGAGATTGAGGTGTGTTATGCTATTAGCGGCTAATGTAGCCTGGAGCTGCTAGCCTCCAGCAGAGATGAGGAGCAGATACCGAAGTCTGGTGTCTCCACACACACCGATGTTTTTACTTTTCAGACTTGTAGTCTTCAGCCACCACCCAACATCTCCCTCTGGAGACACAAAAGGCTTTATACTACTTTTTACACTTAGATCACCTGGAAACAGATGCTGAGGTGTAAAATCAGAGTTCCCCTTTATATTTAAACAACATGAAATACTTATACATTGAGAAGTTTGGCTCATTTTGTTAAAGGAAAAGAAGCAAATAAAGTGTTGATATTCTTCAAACTAAGGTGTTGAAATAAGTATTATTTTAGTATCATACTGGCACCACACATTTCAAACAACACCCAGCCCAACTCTTAACACAAAATACAATAAATGAGCATTTCTAGTAACAGTGGTATAAGCTCAGGTGATACAAGGAGCAAGCAGTGTTACCTGAAGTAATAAAGAGGATAACTGTAAAAATAAAAAGGGATGATAGTGATTACTCTACTTGTTATTAAAGACAGGGATTAGGAGGAGCACTGTCTGAAATGGAGGATGTAGGAAAACTTGAAATTACTCATTGGGACCAGGGGTGTAACGGTATCTGTATTCATCCCGAACTGTCACGGTACAGACGTTATGGTTCGATTCATGCAGTCGTACGAAGAATACGCTGCGTGACCCAAACAATTACTGTCAAAATAGTTTAATAATCCACTTAGTCAGATGTGTGGAACAATAATTCTAGAGCACGAGTTCCACTTGGAATGTTTTAGCAGCGCACCACTTAGCTGTAGCATGCTCATAGATGTATGCTAACTGGCTTTGCATGGGTAGCCTGGTTACCGTGGTTACCCTGTAGTGTCACTGCTGTCACAACAACAAAACGAGAGACCCATAACACTGTCTGAGTGTAACACTGTTATTAAAATATGCTCCATTATCTCCGCAGTGAAACAATACCATGTCTCCATGTCTCCCTCCCCTCTCTGTGATAGTCGTCTCCCTCCCCTCTCCGTGACGTGGTCTCCCTCCCCTCTCTGTGACGGTCATCTCCCTCCCCTGTCTGTGATGGTTGTCTCCCTCCCCTCTCTCTGACGGTCGCCTCCCTCCCCTGTCTGTGATGGTCGTCTCCCTCCCCTCTCTGTGACGGTCGCCTCCCTCCCCTGTCTGTGATGGTCGTCTCCCTCCCCTCTCTGTGACGGTTGTCTCCCTCCCCTGTCTGTGATGGTCGTCTCCCTCCCCTCTCTGTGATGGTTGTCTCCCTCCCCTGTCTGTGATGGTTGTCTCCCTCCCCTCTCTGTGACGGTCGCCTCCCTCCCCTGTCTGTGATGGTCGTCTCCCTCCCCTCTCTGTGATGGTTGTCTCCCTCCCCTCTCTGTGATGGTCGTCTCCCTCCCCTGTCTGTGATGGTTGTCTCCCTCCCCTCTCTGTGATGGTCGGCTTTTCACTTCAGAACAACAATAAAAACAGTTTTCTTTTTTCACTGCAGCACAACTAAACTGTCTCAATAATAGTTATGACCAATGAGCCATTGTTGGATGTTTACATTTTTAGAAATAAAAGACCAAAAAGTTATTTTCTGCCTTTCTTTTTTCCTGCTGTACCAAAATTGCACCGAACCGTGAATGTTGTGTACTGTTACACCCCTAAGTCCTTTTAAGATGATACTCACTTCCCTCCAGGTGCTGCTATTTTTTTCTCTGTCTGATATTAATGCAGTGAAAGTTGAGACATATTCAGTTTGGGGCACAGGGGAGTTTGCTTACATACACAGTTTGGAGGATGACACAACCAAACAGCTGAACATAACTGAAAATAAAGGGCAGACACTCTAAAAAAAAGTCTGTGTCTTCTCAATGAAGCCTTCAAACCAGTATAACACCTTGAGATTTCACAAAGTTTATTAGAGGAAATATTCAGTATGCTAAACAGCCCACTTATCAGGCCATACACACACAGTTTGGACGGCGGAACTGCCTGGCGGGTTGCACCCGTTGCACTCAAGCTGAGAGACGGTAAATAGTTTAGCAGGGGGAGATAAGGTCTATTTTTATCACAGCAGACAGACGGAGGAGAAACACTGGCAGGCTGACGCACAGGTTGAGGCATCAGAGAGAGACGGACACAGACAGACAGACGATCAGGTGGACAGACAGGCAGGTGGACAGAGATGCAAACAGACAGCTGGGCTGAGAGAAAACACTGGTGAAGCTTACAAACTTCTGTGCTGGAAGCTTTTCAATGCACGAGGAAAAAAATGTCAGCGCTGTTTTATTGTCACCACTTTAAAGGGTTTAGTATTCTTGAAACATCAAAGTATTTTTGTTATTTCCACAGCAAACATATGAGCATAAAAGGCAGAACAAAAGTTTCACCTCATGCCATTCTCTGGTCTTGCGTACAACCTCACTGTGGATCGCTTGGATTCAATAAGGTTTTATTTTGATCTTGGACTAAGTTATGTGGATATACTTTAAGCACAACACTGTTATCTCTGAGATCCCTTATAATATCCCGTACGATCTACGGGATAACAGACTTTTTCGCCAATCCATAACTTTCATGCTCCTGTGGATGTTATCCAGTTCATGAAAAGGCAGTTTCAGGGTTCTGGTGCTCTTCATGGATATTGATGGATTCACAGTAAGTGCAAAGAACGTGGCGTTCTTGTGAGAGAGGAGGATTCACGGCTAAGCCTGGCTGCTTTCTTCAAACTTCCATCCGACTGAATGCGCTCGCTGCCTTCTACAAAAGGGGAACGGACAAAATAGTTAAATTTAGGGCACGAATTATCAAATCGACAGCGCTAATTATTAAATTCAGGGAAAAGATTAGTTTGTTTTAGTGTCACCAGATTATTCATGTATTTTAAAAATTGTGGTTATTCTTTGGTGTATTTAGGTTAGTAGTAGTTGTGTTATTTTGTGGATCATGTGGATTCATGAGATGCAAAAATATCAGCCACTTGTCAGGTATATTCACACAAGCTTTCAGTTGTTTTAAGTCACCAACGCTGCCATTTCTCCCAGTCAGGACAGTCTGCTTGATAATCCGGAGCACTGGTGGGAAGAAGTTTGACAGGCTGGTACCACAGTTTGTTCCCAGCAGGTCCAGCATGTCGAGGCAGTAATCTCTCAGCCGCAAGCCTTCATGTCTTTTCTTCCTCGCTTCTCTTTTTCATGATTTAATTTCAAAGTGAAAAGTGAGTCACCTGATGTAAAAAATAAGGGATGATTTAGGTACATCATCTTTTTAGGAAGATGTCATCATATCAACCAACTGAGCACAAGAGGAAAAAGAGGCCATTGACCCTTAAATTAATCACTGATGCTGCTTCAGGCACAAGAAATTAAGATTTAGATAAAATTCTGACACAGACACTGTTCAGCACCTTCCCTGACTGCTTCCACCGCTCGCACTGAACTGATAATAATCATTTTCTGCTCTGTAGGCATGAAAATTCATTTTGTGAGGTCAGCAAAAGCAAAATACAAGAGCACAAGGTATAGATTTTGCAATGAGGTGGTTGTGTTGTTTTACTTTATGATGTGTTTTATTTGATTTTGCTTCACTGCGGAGGGTTTGTGAAGCTGCAGGTTCAGGGTCGCTGTGCAATATACGCTGCATCACACAAGCAGAAACACTGAAAACTGGTTGCATCAGTGAAACTTAAATCATCCGGATTCACTGCAAACTCACAGCTGTCATACATAAAAATCTGAATATGAAAGCACAAATATTTACATTATATACTTTTGTTTTACTCTGTCATTTATGGCCTCATCATCTGTATTATTGTTTGGTTTTGGGAAGAGATGTGCTTTCAGACTCTCTAAGGTCTCTTCTCAGCCTCAATATTCATACTTCTCTTCATTTTTTACTGGTTTTCAGTATTTTAAAACATTTGGCTGCGATTATTTGACTAATTGTTGCAGCTGCTGATATCACGGCTGCTTCCACTGAGTCATACCATGTTCAAAGTGAAAACGTTACAAAACAGCCAAGCGTGTTGAAGTGTTGCTCAAATGTTCGTTGGCGTGGTGATGTCGCCATGGGCTTGTGTACAATTAATTTACGATTATCTTTAGTAACTAGTAAACGAGATTTAGTATTAAATAACACACTACCGCAGGTTGCCTTTGTGTGTTTTTAAATGTACATTACATACCTGGTACTCCCGCAGTAGCTGCCACCTGCTGCCAAGCTGCTTGTTTTTGTGTAAGTGTCACAGTAAATGAAAAGGTTAAATAGAGCAGAGAACTGGCTGACGGCAAGAATCAAATTTTCTTCCATTTTTTAGATGGAACGGAAAAGGAATTGTGGGGAGAGAGAGAAGGGGAGTGGAAATGGTGAAATAAAAACATGATTGGTTGACGCTTCCGTGTCTGAAAACCAGCTCGTCACGCAGTCACACGTGTCGGGCGTCAGTTTGTAGCTTCGTGTCGCCGGCTGCCATTGAAGATGACATGTAGCCTGTTGAACACAGTCAAGAGGAGTCAAGATTACAGACGAGTCTTGAAGATGCTTTTACACCTTTTCAACATTTAGCTAGAATGTGACTCAGATTTTGGTCTCGAATGCTTGTTGGATGCTTTTACATTCACATTTTTTATGCTTCCCAAGATTCATGAAGTGTAAATGGAGTCTTTAATTAGGTAATAAACAAGCCTGACCGATGCACATTTATCAAAACGTTATTAATACATTTGATCATAACTTGACCTTTAGTAAACATCTTGTAAGAACAGTAACAGCATAGATGGATGTTGTCATAGCAAAAACAACAAAGACAAGTGACTTAGAGAACTAATCAAATACTGGAATATTACAGCTTTGTTTTACTGTTTTCTGTCAACTAAACATAATAACCTGGTTACTTTGATAGTTTAACTATTTCCTTCAAAGTTTTTATGCACAATTGGATGAAAAGATGCCTATTAATGCACACTGATGTTCCAAAAAAGTCCAAACTGAGCAATTGAGCTTTGAAAGTCGTAAATCTCAGCACCCGGTGAAGTGATCATTGGAATTATTGGTTCTGATCATTAATCCTGTCAACGCCCTGATGACATAATCTGGTTATTTTTGTCCTCCAGGATAATAAAAATCTCATTTATCCCACTTTTAAGGACAGTATTACTTTTGCTGAGGACATGAGTGTGCTGCGGTCTCTCTGTGGGCAGCACCTCAATAATCCAGCGCCGCTTCCTTCCTCGTCTTCTCTGGATAATTGTGTTTCTCAGATCTTTTTTGTCACTGAAAAGTGTCTCTGTGGTTTATGAAACTCCCAGAACATCTAATGAATCACTGCCCACCAGCTATGAGAACACATTTTGTCCAAGTCAGAGAAGAATATTAATTAAATATGTTCACATACGGAGGTTTTAATCTCGCCAGTGATTTATGTTCCTTCCACATGTTGTGTGAAAGACTCGCGTGTGTGTGTTTGTGTGTGTGTGTGTTTGTGTGTGTGTGTGTGTGCAGAGCTTTGATGGCACTGTAGTAATTGTTGTATAATAGCAGCTGGTGAATTATTTAATTCAAACTGCTTCCTCTGAGCCAGTAGCAGCTGGCCCACTCATCAGCACACACACACACACACACACACACACACAAATATGGGCATACATCTAGGGGTGAAAGGACACACACATACAGTATGCACAAAGACATACACAGGGATGCACTCACACACAAACTTGTACTTCCACACACAAGCCTACTGACTAATGCAGTGTTGAGATCCTCAGAGACTTCATTGCAGAGTGCTGTGTGTGCATGATGAGAGTGTGTGTGTGCATGATGAGAGTGTGTGTGTGCATGATGAGAGTGTGTGTGTGCATGTGTGTCATGCAGGGCACACTCACACAATAAATAGATCAGAGGTTCTTTTGCCTCCGGTTCAGCATTTTTGGCAACTTTTCTGTTGCATGTAATGAAGTTATTTGTTGAAGGAGTTTACAAAATGAAATCCTAAAGAGGACATATGATGCTTTTTGTGATCTTCTGTTATTTTTATATATTTTATTCTGATGTCGAGTGTTAAACATGGTCAAAGCTTGAGGTGAACGTATGTAGAAATGCTGCCTGCAAGTCAAAAGTCAGGGCTTCAACCTCTTCTAAACATTTTGTTTGCAATCATTTTTTCTACCTTGCTGACGAGCTGATGTCGGCTCGTCGTACATGCCCATAAACAGTCGTCTGTTCTGTAGCTTTGGTTGCTAAGGTGGTTGCTAAGGTGTTTCCATGTGTTGTTCACGTTGTTCATTCTCATATTTTAGATCTGATTCAGCTCCAACAAAAACGGAATGCTGCCTGTAAGTTAAAACTCAGGGCTTCAACCTGCTCTGAACGCTTCATTTGCAACGTTTTTTTTCTACCTTGCTGACGAGCTGACATCGGCTTGTCACACATGCCCATTAACAGCCATCTGTTTTCTAGCCTTGGTTGCTAAGGTGGTTGCTAAGGTGTTTGTTTGTGTTGTCCGCTCTCATAACAGATCAGCTTTTGGCTCCAACATGTATGGATGGATTTGAGAAGTTGACATTTATAATAAAGATGGTTGAGTGAGTGTGTGAGAGAGCGAGCAGCAGAAAAGTGACAGTGAATGTGAGCGGAGCAGAGGAAAAGGTTAGCAGTAAGTTGTCAGTCTGGCAGGAAATGTACAGTACAGACTCGTCAAGACCAAGGAAAGTCACGTCTGTTGTTTCCTCAAGTGCTGGAAAATTGAAGGGTGTTAGCTCCAAATTTAGCAACATAATTAGCTAAACAGAGAAATAGAGAACGGAGAAATGTGTAGCTGCTGAGTCTCCCAACTGTTGCTCAAGTGTAAGTGACAAGTAGGAATTATGACTCGTATGAGTCAGAGGGAAAGGAGACAAACTCTGTGAAGGGAGGATGGATGAGTCAACAAAACATTCAACTTTAACATTTTTCATTTCTGCTTCCTTCCAACAAGTAGGAACACAGTTTCGTATAGCCATGACGATGAATGTCCCCCTAACCTCAAAGCAGCTATAATCAATATTTTTATATATTTTGTTATGAATATTATCACAGTCTGTGTCAGTGTGTAATGTGTTTGGCTCGTAGTGATGAACCTGCAGAGGATTATCAGTGACTCTGCAGCTCCTCTCGGCTTTACGGAGCTTTATAGTGAGTTTCAGCTCGTTGTTTATCTGTCCGGCTGCAACTTTCTGCAACTGTTCTGGTTCACTCTCAGTGTCTCATAGCGTCGTTTTCAGAGAGAAAAAGCTGTAAAAAGCCGCTGTACACTACCAGCTCAGCACCAAACGGCAATCAGACACAGTTAGCTGTAGACTAGCTGGTGAACATAGTGGAGCATTTAGCAGCTAAAGAGCCAGATATTTCCCTCAGGAGTTGGTGGAGAACAAAAACAGAGCGAAAAGAGAGTGAATATTGGACTTACATTCACCAGGTGGACAGAAACACGACTCCACATGAATGATAACGTTGCTCCGTAACTGCTGGATGTGGAAATAAACAACTGTTTGCTGACAAAGATGATGATATGTCAGTGTTGTATTCATTACCTGTTTCTGCTGAAAGCTAGCGGATAAAAATCAGTTAAAACCATTACCAAACTTTTTTGCTGTCAGATCATAAAACATATTTATTTGATATTCTCTTAATAGGGGCGTCAGTTTAATTTGGAGGACTTGCATATTGTAGAGAAATGAGTGATGTGTATGTATATATATATATGAAAGTGTGTATGAGGTGGTGTTGTGAGTCAGGGCCCATTTTTCTCTCCGGGGAGAAGTGACAGACTGAATCCCTCAGCGCTGGTAACCTCCCCGCGTCCGTCATGGTAGTTAGGCAGACGTTCATATTGTAGCTGAGTGCTGGTTGATGGGCTGTACTGGCTGAGAGAGGCTGGCACACACTTTGAAATATTAATGACCTACTGTAGAGAAGGGCTCAACCTCCCCCCCCCCACCCCTCGTTATCTCTCCTTCCTTTCCCTCTTCAACCCCTCCATCTCTCTGCTGCTCTTTCAACTCCCTTCTTTTCATTTTCCTCTCCTCTCCCCTCTTTCTCTCTCTCTCTTTCCTCTCCTCTGCCCCCTTCTCTCTCTCTCAGGAGGGTTGTGACATTGTGTTATGTCACATTAAAGAGACAGACGCGCTGCAAAGTGAAAAAATACGACATAATAGGAATCATCCGAGGAAAACTTGTGGATCCGGCATCGATTTTCGGATCAGTGTGAATCAAATTTTCTGTGATTCGGGGAGGAAAAGCTCTTTCCTCATCCTTTCATCTCTTTCTTTCTCTCACTTTGTCTCCGACAGATTGGACAAATCTCTCTTCTCTCCTCAGCCTCAATCTCTTTCTTTCAGTTTGTCATCCTTTCTTTCTTTCTCTCACTCCGTTTCCCACATTAAAGGGAAACTCCTGCATGAGGAAACGTAATGTTTGTGCCTTAATTGCCGGTTGCTGTAATAAGTGACATGTTTATACAGAATACTGTAACGATGTGTGATTAATGTAACACAATAATGCTTCAACCTGCATCCACTTCATAAAATCTGTGGTTGTAAACGCTCACTCACAGCCAGAGATGTGTTCTATGTAGGGCTGCGACTAATGATTATTCTCATTATTGATTAATTGATCAGTTGTTTGGTCGATAAAATGGTGAAAAATGTTGATTTCTCTTTTCCAAACTGCAAGATTTTGTCCCGACCAACAGTCCACAACTCAAAGATGTTCAGTTTACTGTCAGAGAGGATTAAAGAAACATTTTTTCTTAAAAAAAATGACTCAAAACATTTAATTGATTATCAAAATTGTTGCTGATTAATCGTAGAAAAAAAGCATGTAACATTTCAGCTCGTTCTGAGTTTTAAAAATGTGTAATTTTGGGGATAAAGATGAAAAAAATTGCCAGATCTGTAACTTGTGTCTTAATTTATTTGGACAGAAAACACTAAATGCAGCTTCTGTCTTTAAATCCTACAAGTAGAATCTGCTCATTGAGTTTTTAAAAATATTTTCTCATCCAAATACTGATATCAGTGAGACAAGAGCACTCAAAGGAAAATTAAAATGAAATACTCCATAGTTGTATAAATATGTTTCATTTTTAATTTCATATATATAGAATCGGCTTCCCCTCTTCACTGATTAGTCATCTAATCGTTCAGTTGGATCTTTTTTATGGAGACTTGAGTCATTAGTCATTACTGGAAAATAACATCACTGAAATATTCACAAACGTGTTTGGTCTTTAATATTTTATGAGATCCTTCTGCATGGCTGCATTCATCTGCAGCGGGAAGATAATACTGGAGGAGCCGTTTCACATGTTTTCAGTTAAATGGATTAATCTGTTAGTCAAAGAAATTTTACTTCTATTAGTTGAGCTCATTACTTCTAGTTTATTATTCAGTATCACCAACATACTGTATGTGGAATATAGTCTAGCAGAAGTTGGATTTATGCTTCGCTCTAAAAATGTGTTGTCTGCACTTTTTTTCAATGGTTAAACTTGGATTTTTTAATAGAGTTGTAATGGATTCTTACTTTATTGATCATTCTTTGTACCTGCTCCCTCTCTCTCTCTCTCTCTCTCTCTCTCTCTTTCAGACGTGGCTGAAGAACTACGGCTACCTGCTGCCTCACGACGTCCGAACGTCAGACCTGCGGCAGGAGAAAGCCATGCAGTCCGCCGTGGCCGCCATGCAGCGCTTCTACGGCATCCCCGTGACGGGAATACTGGACGAGACGACTATAGAGTGAGTCAGCAGAGAGGAAGGAGAGGGGTGCATAAGAGCCAGAGATAATCTCAGAGAGAATTAACTGATATCCATCTATCTATGTAGGCTTCAGTGTCAACAGATAAGTCATTTTTTTGTGAAATTATGTGTGTTTTCAAACAGATACTTATCTGGTTTGCTCTAAAAGCCCCTGAAGTACAAAGTATAACATGTCCTCCCTCCTCCATCATGTGGAGGACAGACGGACTCTGATGCTGCGTCTCAAATCACGTACTGCTGTCAGTACACTTTCATGTAGTACACTGTCTACACTATATATTACAGGCTTAGTCCGTGAATTTTGACAGGGTAGTGTCGTCTCAAATCAAACACAGCCATTGTGCACTTACCGGAAATGACGATCGCATACTAGCATTAGCTAGCGTTAGCATTCGCGTTATTGTTCGTGCTACCAAATCATTACAGACTGCTAAATTAACCCAAAAAACATACTGATGGCTTATATCCGACAACAGTATAGTGGTGCTTAGTGCTAAAAAACACATGTATAACTTACATTTGTATAATGTGGTGATGTTCACCGTAGTTACAACGTACCCGGCCGCCATTTCCAGTTTGAAAAGTGGTCCCTCCCCTTCCGCTACGTAGCCAAGATGGCGACCATTGAGGGTGAGAAGTATCCATAGTTCCACTCTCAACTTTTTGACCGTTTTGAGTGCACCATCCGGGTACTCACAGTGCATTTTTCCATATTTCTCAGTGTGAACGCACTTATGCGCTCAAAGTGTGAAGTGTAAGTACAGAAGTACGCGATTTGAAACACAGCATGTGTCAAAATCTAGTTTTTAAATTGTTACAGCTCACATTGTCTTCATTTGTTGTAAAGTTATCTTTTATAAAATTGCACAGAGAACACAAGGCAGGGCAGTAGTATTCCCTCATAATACTGTAAGGGTGAAGACCCACGACCTGAGTTAGCTGCCCTTCATTTGAGACACGAGTGAATCGCTTCACAAGGCATTGTGGGATTTCAGGTGACATGAGAATGACCTGTAGCGCAAAAAAATCAAGGGATTGAAAGTTGAAAAATGTCAAATTTATACAAATGAGGGTTAAAATTGACAAAGAGTGGACCAGGAAGCTAAGAGAAGAGGAAGAGAGGCAAAATAAATGTTGCTTCCCTGCTCGCTAAGAAATGCTAACAGGCTAAAAATGTAGCTCAAATGTTACCTGAAACACACATAGTGGCACTTCTCCGCTAGGGGTGCAACTAATGATCAATGAATCATATTTTCTTAGTTAATTGATAAGTTTATGTCTATAAATGTCAGAAAATAGTGAAAAATGTTGATACCTGTTTCCTAAAGCTCAACATGACGTCCTCAAATGTTTTGTTTTGTTCACAACTCAAAGATATTCAGTTTACTGTCATATAGAACCAAAGAAACCAGAAAATATTCACATTTGAGAAGCTGGAATCAGACAATTTTGGATTTTTTTGTCTTAAAGAATTTACGATTAATCGATTATCAAAATATTTGGCAAAAACTGATGTCGATCAGCTTATTGTTGCAGCTCTGATCTCTGCGTCCTTGTCAGTCGGTATTGACGCGCTCATATGAGCTTTCATTATCAATAGGTCTGATAATTATTTTCGTTAATATAAAATGTCAGAAAATAGTGAAAAATGCTGATCATTACTCTCTGAAGCCTAAATTAACATATTCAGATGGAGGTTGGATCATGTTTCCACTCTAAATGAACGTTTCGTTTGTGAGCGGACTGAGACCACTTCCTCTAAAGGGTCTCTGTGTTGTGTTCAGATCTGCACAAACAAATCGCACTAAAGGAGGAAAACCAACCGGAGTCCCGTTCAACATGACTTACATGTTGGTTTTGTGTCCAGGTGGATGAGGAGGCCTCGCTGTGGCGTTCCAGATCATCCTCACACCAGCCGCCGGCAGAGGAATAAACGCTACGCTCTGACGGGACAGAAATGGAGAGATAAAAAGATCTCCTACAGGTAATCTATCTATCCCTCTGTCTCTATCTTCTGTTCATGTAAATGTTACTCCCTCTCTTTCCATTCTGTTTTTTCTCTCTTTCTTTTTCCCTTTCTCTCCTTCTTTTCATTCACTTTCGATCTCTTCACCCCTCCTCCTCCTCCTCCTCTCTCTCTCTCTCTCTCTCTCAGCCTGAACTTGGCGAGGCCCTGATGTAAATTAGCTCCGTCCCACGGGACCCTGAATGCATCTCGTATCCTTGCGTTACATCCACCCACTCGTCTCTCCGTCTTTCTTGTCACTGCTTCTCTCTTTCCACCTGATTCTACTGTGTTCTACTGTCTACATACAGTAAAAACCCTCCACCGTGTGATCCGACAATCCGACCGGCAGCTCAGCCATGTAATATAGGTCTAATGCAGATTACAGCCGTCCCTCGAGATCCTGAACACATCCCGGCTCTCAGTGCTGCTTCTGCCCACTTTACTCTCTCTCTCTCTCTCTCTGTTTCTTTCTCTTTCTGTAGGTCTCTCTCTCCTTCTTTTCTCCCACTCAAAAATCTAATTCAAAATAAGATTTTGAGGTGTAAATCAAATAGAAACAAGTCTACATGTGTTTAGGCCTCGTTTCCTGCTGCAGTTTCAAATAACAATATGACTAAACATTTCTTCATGAACTCTTTGTGAACACCAGAGACGTATATGAATGAAACTTTTAGCAGACAACAGATTTGACTACATGTATGAATTATTACATTATTACCTGAATTATGTTTTTTATCATCAAAACAAGGAAATGTTTCTGACCTGCCAGACATCCAACAGATCATCAGACAGACATTAATCAGCTGTCGTGACCTCAAACTCAATGTGGCCTGATTCTAAAATTAGCTGTGAGCGAACTTAAAGGACCATACCAGTGGTTTTACACGTTTAAGACAAACTACAGACATCTGAATACAGCTGCTGTCACTGCGTCAGTTCCCAAAACATGCAGCCATATTTCAGCTTTTGTAATATTTTGCAGAATTCTCTAAATCTCTTGAATGAAATATTCAGGTGATACACCCACCTTAAAATTCAGCGCTTCACCCACCCGAACACACGTCTGCACTTATAACTCACAGTTATTATGATTGGTGCGTTCGTGAGCTGTCATGTCGCTAAAACTGACCTTCACTCGTGAGGTCAGCAAAATAATTTTCATTTAATATCAAAATGATGACAAGTTTTTACAACATTGATGATTATTTGTGTTGAGTTTCCAGACATCATAGTTAAGGAATGTAGTGGTATGTGTCAGCTGAATGGAGGATGTCTGTTGACCGACCTTCACTTCAGCATGTGAACGCACCACGAGGATTCACAGATCACTCTGTGATTTAAATGCAAGTAAAATGAACTAACTTTAAGAAAAACCAGTGCGGACGTGTGTGTTTCATTACGATGCGTTAACTGTGTCGAGCCAGTTTCAGTCTCTGTGAGTCGATGACGACAGAATGAGTCACCTGTCGGTCTTTGTGACTTCAGGTTTTGGTTTGTTTGTCGGAAGCCAAAAAGCTGCAATGTAATTTTTTCATTTGGTCTGAAGTGCAGGAACCAAATTACAGCTTGAATTTAACAGGAGAACCTGAACTAAAGCACATTTTCAATATGAGACTAATGTTCACCGACACTGAAGGAATCTTTAAAATGTTTTTTGAGGTCAGAATGAGATTAATCTTTTACGGGTCGAGCGAGTTTTCTCTTGGAAGTTAAAGAGAATTTGCAATTGCACCATTAAATATTAGACAGTTCAGTTCCCTTATTTTATTATTTTACATTAAATAGTCCATTTAAGTTTTTGCTTTCTTCCTGTTTCAAACTAACCCTAACCCCAACCCCCTAACCCCCTAACCCATAACCCCTAACCCTAACCCTAACCCATAACCCCTAACCCTAACCCTAACCCCTAACCCTAACCCTAACCCTAACCCATAACCCCTAACCCTAACCCTAACCCATAACCCCCTAACCCATAACCCCTAACCCTAACCCTAACCCCTAACCCTAATCCTGTTTCAAATTATGGTTCAAATAATGTAATAATCTGTAAGCATCTTTCTGATTTGTATAATCTGTTGGATGTATAAAATATGACAGAATAGTGAACATCATAGGAACAAATATTTCAAGTTTAATTTTGAGATTAAATCTTGATTTCACTGAGTCACTCTACCCGACTTCCTTCCCCTCATTTCCTTCCTTCTCTTCTTCTATTTTAGTCTTTTTTTAAATAGTTTCGACACAGTTTTCAGTTTTTAACAACTTGTACTGCTTGAACTACCGCTGATAAAGATTTTTTATTAAGACACTTGAATCTCTTTCTCTCGCTCCTCCTTGGATCTCTTTCTTTCCCTCCTTTCCCCTCCACGCCGTCCTACTCAGAGCTTTATAGGTCTCATGTAAATTACGCCGCTCCCACGAGACACTGAAGGCATCCCAGCTCTCCTGCATTACAGCTTCCCACTCTGCAGCGTTACATAAAACCCACCGTGTGAGATCACAGTCCTATCTGGTTACCCCTTACTGTATTTGAGTCTCCTCAGTTCTTCCTCCTCGTGTTTCACCTGCGATCAGCTGTCACATTTCTGCAGTCGCTCAGTGTTGTTCAAGCTGCATTTACTGGAATCGTTTTTAACTTAATTGTTCTTCTTCTGAGGCGCCAAAACCATCTCTAGAGCCAGCGCTGTCTCCTATGAATTACACCCATATGTAACTAATTTGCAATGGTTAATGTTTCTGAGAAGACATAATGCTGCCTAGATTACATTACTCACATTAGTACAGTTTGATATTCTCTTACTGGAGGACAAATGTTCAGTACAAAACACATTATTTGGACCCTCGAGACAAGAGTTTGTATCACGTCTCATGTTTTAAGTCAAGTGTATTTTAGATGCTGAACCTAAACCATCGACCTTAACTTATCACTGCGCTGATGATCAATATCAACCAACTCTAAAGCTTTTAAATCTCTTCAAGCTCAGTTAAATTTCACCATTTACAGTAATGTTTAGTCTCTTTAGTGCTGAAAACAATATAAATTCATTAAACTCCACCTCCAGTCAAAAATATGTTTTTCTTGGTGGAAAAACTCCCCAAAAAAGCCTTTAATGGGGAAAAAATGGAAGAATCTGAGTTTAACCTACGAGCAGGGTTTGTGACATCACAACTAATTTGGAGCCAATTGTAGTCTTTAGTTTAGTTAGTTTTTAACAAAGTTCATCTTATATATCTCTTATCTTATCATTTTCACATATTGAAACAAATAAAAGTAACGTTCATTCATTTTGAAACTATTGAGATATTGAAGAAAACACCAAATAGATTTTTAAGGATCAGATTATTTTTTCAGTGGTGTAAAATTAATTACATTACAGTTATAATCCCAGTAACGCTCCGTTACTGGGACAGTTTGGGGATGGGCTTGTTTGCCGTCTTACTGGTAGTTTGCTGGAGGGTTGATACCAGTTCAATCTCAGTGGGAAGGCTGGTCCGCTATGTGCTAGCTTGGTGTGGAGACGCAGTTAGTCACCATCTACACTGTAAAATATCATCATTAACCTAATTCAACCTAAAATTTCTATTTTTTATTTATATTTCATTTCATAAGTCATATTTATGAGTTCCTCTGACTTGAACTCTCTTGACTTGAATCGATGAGTTGAACGAATGAACTGCTGTAAGAAACATGATCAACATATTAGCAGATTTCCCAGCATGCATTGTTTGAGACTCGTCTGTTTTGTAGTTAGAAGAAAACATACATGTGTGTCTTTAATATATGTTAAAATAAATCATGGTTGTTTCTTTTCATCATGATAAAAACAATGCAAATAATGATGAAGGTCAGTCTTTAATTCAGTCCTGTAGGCGATGATGATGATGATGTCACCAAGAGCAGCTCTGCATTTCCTCTTTGTACTGTTGTTGTTTGTCAGATAAAAAACTGGCTCTGAACTGGCCAAACGAAGGCTGAAGTTTATAAAACATGTGATATTTAGTTAAGATAACTTTTGGTTGGTGTTAGAGGAACTTTTTATATCTGTTGAAATTTTAAGGCGTCCCTTTAACTCATATTTTAAAGTTGAAACAAGAAGTTACATTTTACAGTGAAAAGAGGAGAAATGTGACTCATTTACATGTTGTGTCTTTTTAGCTGTCTCGCTAACGTTAGCCGCTGCTACATTCAGAGTTGGAGGCTGTGAGAACAAAGCTACGGCTAACGTTAAGCTAACTGTCAGCTGGTTACTTGTTAAACCACAACGTCTCCTCGTCTTCTTCTACATGTGTTAGAAGATGGAACATGAGGCTGTGGAGTAATAAGTAGAGTAATTTTTCATGTAACCTGCCAGACACTCATACAGATGAGCTCAGTCAGGATGATTTTCTTCTCTGCTCTGCACCGCAGCTGCAGTAATGTGTTGATGTGACACTGACGGCGATGCAAAGAGATGCATGTAGAGGGATTTTTAGGGCTGCTGGCGACTGTAAATCATCTCCCTCTGCTAGATGCTGGAGCTGCAGGATTATGCAACTGTATCTGTAAATGAAAATTTCCACTGATGCCTCAGGGCAGGGAGGTGAATTTAAAAAAAAAACACAGTTGAGAGATTTAGAGAGAGAGCGAAAGAGAGAGAGAGAGAGAGGGGGAAGAGACAAGGGAAAAAAGACGAAACAGAAACACAGAGAGATGCTGAAGTTTTATGTTGCTGCTTTGGCAGCATTGTTCTTAACTTTCCTGCCAACAAAGCACATTTGATTGAAACTGACTTGAAAGAGAACATCTGCATCTGTATCTGCTCTACCTGACTGACTGACTGAAGGTCCTCTGTGGATGATGCGTGTTTTTTATGAAGTGATGCTACTGTGATAAAGTCAAAGAATCAGAGATTTGTCTCATATGTTTTTAGCAGCGCGCCTCTAAAGATGTCGATCTGTCAGTCGGTCCAGACTGAAATATCTCATTAACTATTATATGAATTTCTGTGGAATCGCGGGCTAACGCTTCATGTTCCCCAGAGGATAAATCCTACTGACTTTGATGAACCTCTGAGTTTTCCTGTAGCACCACCATGAAATTGTTTTTTAGTGAAATATCTCAACAACTTTTGGATGGATTGCTGTAAAATTTGGCACAGAAATCCATGAAGCCCAGAGAATTAACTCTGTACTTTGGTGATGCTCTGACTTTTCATCTAGCGCCACCGTGATGTTGATGTTTATGGTTTGGATTAAGACTGCAACTAATTATTATTTTAGTTATCGATCAAATTATCTGCTTCGAGTCAGACGCTTTGATTCTCACTCGTTCTCACCTTTATTCGATACCTTTACTCTTAATTCTCTGAAAAGGGTTTTGTTATTTAAATGTATCGGGTGTGTGTGGCTGCTGTCTCTGCATCTCCAAATAGTGTGTGTGTGTGTGTGTGTGTGTGTGTGTGTGTGTGTGACAGTAGGCTACACCATCTGTGTGTTTTGGCCACAGGTCATTTGGCCAGCTTCACTGCCGTAACGTTCCACACCATTTACTCAAATCAGACAAATGCTACGTAGCTGTCTGCCTCACGCACACACACACACACACACACACACACACACACACACACACATTAATCGCTGGGCTTTAGGGTGGAAAGTTGGATTTATAAATATACTTTATAAAGGGATTTGCATGTAGAGAGTTATGAAACTGTCACTGTCCTCCCAAGAAAAACAACACAACAGGTCGTAACGTCAGTCGCCCAAAAAACGACCTGTAGTTACGTTTTAGTGACAGCTGCCATCTAGCGGTCATACTAACTGTGAGCAGTGTTGCAGTTCAGATGACGTTTATATATGTGGACAGATGGAGGCTTTAACCAACAGTGGACTTTGCTGCAGGAGACGCTGTTTATTTCCTGTTTCCAACCGCGAGTCGGGACCATAGACTGTATAAAAATATAGACGTAGTTACCGTGATGTCACCCGTTGGTTTCTGAAGAGCGGTTTTGAAGCTCAAAGTGAGCCGCTCTGGCCGTCGCCATCTTGGCAGTGCGTGACGCTGCCTAACTCCCAGCCAATCAAAAATGGTCAAAGAAGCGGGCCGAATGGCTGAAACAAGCCACCTAGCGGCTGGCGGACCTGTCACTCAAAGCAGCCATGTCCTTCATTATGATAACTTTATGGCTTAATAAAATTTAAACGGGTGAGTTATAAAAAAATTCACCCCCCGTACAGTTGTCATGAAAGAGGAAATTAGCTACAGAGACCAAAACCGTTGTTTGTACCAGGCTGTAAACATGTTTATTTCTGCTGTAAAGTTGGACATTTTAACATGGGGGTCTATGGGGATTGACTCGCTTTTGGAGCCTCAAGTGGTCGTTCAAGGAACTGCAGGTTTTGGCACTTCCACACTGGCATCATTTTACAGCCCCGGAGGTTGTCGCTTGGTTGGGATAGTTTTTTAAAAAGCTCAACTACGATCTCCCGCTAACCTTAACCCCATGGTTATTATTGTAGCCATGACGATGAAGGTGGCCTAGCAACATTTTAACCCAAACCATCACCTTTCCCTAAACCCAACCAGACCTTAACCACAGCAGTGTCACATCATGAAACATCATTATTGTTTAACAGTGATGTGTGACGGTTTTGGAAAGCACAGACAAATAACGTCGTCCTGCTGATTACTGCTGATAGAGGCGCCAGAAAACTAGAAAACTAGAAAATACTCCTCTGTGTCGTTCTGGAGTCACATGATCAAACCAGGTATCGTTTCATTTGGAGGACTTGTTGCAGTCAGTCTGAACTCAGAGGTTCTCAAACTTACTTGTGTCCACTGTCAGCAAACAAATATATATTATATGTGTAGACATGAAAGTCATCAGTTCATCAGGACGACCCAAAAGTTATTCTAATAAATGTCTCATAAATTATTTATAAATAATTAGTAAATGATTCATTAATCATTAATGAAGACATTAATCAATGCTTATAAACACTTTACAACGGGCGTCTTATCAGAAAGTGATCTCTTCTTGATTTCAACAAAATGGCTTTAGACGTTTTTAAATTATTTGATACAAAAATACAATAAAAACTGCTGTCAAACAAGCGTGAATGAATTATCCTCTCTCAGTTCAAACTCTGCTTCGTGTCTCTCACAACAAGTTGTTTACAGAACAACAACGGTGCAGTAAACAACCTGTCAGGAAGAGAGTCAGCGTGGCAGCGCAGACACAGAACGCTCTTTAAAGTAATTCCCTCTTTATGTTTCATGTTTTATATCTCAAATCGCTCTTTCACAGCAATCATCAAACAGAAAACATAAAAGGAGAAAAGTACAATCTAATTATTTAAATTGAGTTGTATATCCCTTTAAGGACGCCTCGTTCAGACTCAATCTGCATCTTCCTTTATTATTATTATTATTCCGGTCGTGTTTTATATTCGCTCGCGTCACAACTCACAATCCGTTCCCAGCATGAGGCGGCGCCCAACTGGCCGTAAACTACAGAAAGTGCAATAAACATTTCCACTTCTTAGCCAGATGGAATTATTTATTCACATCAGGAAGCTGCTGTGCGCTCATGTATAAATGTTGAATTACGGCCCATCCTGTAATGTGCTGATATTTATTTCCATAATGTATTTTTCTAGATGGGAACAAAGCATTTGCCCCCTGCTGCTCTTGTCCGAGCTTTTCTTTTTACACCAACCCTCCTCCTCCTCCTCCTCCTCCTCCTCCTCCTCCTCCTCTCCTCTCTGCCTCAGCCAATCAGTCCATCTGTCCTCCTCCTCCCTCCTCGTATCTCTCTCTCTTGTATTCTCTGGCACAGTTAGAAAGTGATACCAGAGGTTTAAAAGCTTTCTTTCTTCTAAAAGATGCTACATGAAAGTGTCGGGTGACAGTGAAGTGACAGATAAAACATGTAATGATACACCTTCAGCCTCTCTCACAGCTGAATAGATATGGATGGCACGTCTCCTCTCCTGCAATTACTCTATAATGACCTTTCTGCCTCATTCGTCTCTTATAGCTGCACATTTATCACCCGACGGAGGGAAACAGCTTAACTGTGCTGCTGCTGCGATGGTTTCTGAGCACTAAAGCTAAAGAACTGGCCGATACTGGATATAAATTCATTCATCTTAGTAAAAATACAGGTTTGGACAGATTAATGAGCACAGAAAATAAAATTAAAAGGTTGTATTTGGGATTTCTATGTGTCATGTGATGTTTTAGGGGTTCTGCTGGTGTAATAAGTGTGGTTGTAGGTGTGAATGTTGGTTTCAGGAAGTCTTTGGACACAAATTCCAGCATCATAATAGATGTTTACCAAAGATATTCGATGAGCTGAAAAGCATCTCTGCAGGATTATACTGACTGGCTCCTTCCTGTGTATATCTGTAACTTGCGCTCTTGTTTTTTTCTTTCCCGCAGCATATCTAACTTCACCCCTAAAGTGGGAGAGAAAGACACCCAGAGAGCGATCCGACAAGCCTTCAACGTGTGGCAGACCGTCACTCCGCTCTCCTTCCAGGTCAGAGAAGATCACACTACATTACACTTCTGCTTTCACAGTCTCTCAGAGGCCACAGCGATGTCTTCAGTTTGACTAACGGTCCGAAACCTTCCAAGATATTCAAGTCACTGTTATGTATGAAAAAGAAAAAAACAGCAAATACGAGAAGCTGGAACCAGAAAATGTTCTGTTTCAGCTTGAAAAATGATTATTTTTGCAGCCAACTCTATACATTATTACAAACAGTCATTTCTGTTGTCTTTTCCTCTCTGATTGTGTTTTTATACTTTCATCATTTTGAAGACATCTACTGCATCAAGATTAAATAATGTAAAATAGAACAGAAATGATCAAAACAAACAGAAGTGAACATAATAAATCAGAGCTATTTATCACTCAGTACCAAAGAAATTGTACTAATAAATCATCTTGTTATAAAGACTAAAGAATCTTGTTATACTGAGAAACTCTTCACATCATGAGGACGAAGCATTTTAAGGATCTTATTATGAGAAAAACCATCTACTGAAAATAAACATTCTCATATAAAGATTATTATCATAACAAAGCATCTCGTTACAATCAGAGAAATGAAGTTAATATGACGGTTTCATTATCAAAAAGTTCTCATTACGTTATTATTTTGATGTCACACAATCAAAAACGTCTTGATACGTCGTTTCTTCACTACGCTCCGCTCTTCCTCTCATCCCGCTCAGGAGGTGCCGTACTCGGAGATCAAAAACGAGGGGAAGGAGGCTGACATCATGATCTTCTTCGCCTCCGGTTTCCATGGTGACAGCTCTCCGTTCGACGGAGAGGGGGGTTTCCTTGCCCACGCGTACTTCCCCGGCGCCGGCATCGGAGGAGACACACACTTTGACTCTGACGAGCCCTGGACGCTGGGAAACGCCAACCATGACGGTGAGGTCATTCGAAGGTTTCTGCTTTTTTTTTCCTTCAGATGTGTGATGAACTTGATTCTACTGTCCTCAGATGGAGAGATTAAGACTCATTCAGACTGTTAGTATAATAATAATTGATTTCTCTAGAGGGAAAGTGGAGTGATTTAAAAAATGTACCTGTGCAGTCAGTGATTTTTACCACCGCAGCAACAAATACAACCCCAGTTACCTTCCTGTTCTTCTCACTGGTCTCACTGTGAACTCACTGGTCCTCCTGTTAATTAAATCCAGTCAGTCAGAAAAAGAAACTTCAACATGTCTCATATTTGACATCAGCGACCGATGACGTCACTTGTGTGTCAATGTGAGGGAACAGAGCTGCACAGAGCCTGAAATTACAAACTCAACTCACCTCCAGTTACGGTTACCGTAGTTACCGACGCCTCTCCGTCCAGGATCTCACCCAAACAATACGCTTTTTTTTTCTTCTTTCTTTCTTTGTTCTTCTTTTTGAGCCTTTTCCCAGTCATAATGTTTATGCTCCTTCTGACTGATTGAAAACAATTAGTGCCAGTTGATGGAAACAGTCCTTATGTGTGGTCTGTCCAGTCTTTGTAGGTTTCAGCTTGTCTTCAGGTGTGTGTATATTTTATTTCCAGCTCTATATTTATATTCTGGGGCTCTACTGGAATATCTTTGCATGATTTCCAGTTAAAAACTCCTTATTTATCTTCTACTGGTCCTTTATGCAGCCCCTCAGTTCAGCCTCTGTCTGAAACAGGCCGTTTTAGCTCCTGTCTCTTTAAGGCCCCGCCTCCTGATGAGACCACACTGTTCTGATTGGTCAGCTTCAGGAAGCTTCCTTCTTGAAGGCTCTGGAGGCTACGTAAACAAACTATAGTAGCAGGATTTCACTTCTTTTTCTCCTTCTTTACTTCAAATGTCAACTTGTCAAATCCATCCGTACATGTTGGAGCCAAAAGCCAATCTGATATGAGAGCGAACAACGCAAACAAACACCTTAGCAACCACCTTAGCAACCAAGGCTAAAGAACAGATGGCCGTTTATGGACATGTGTGACGAGCCGATGTCAGCTCGTCAGCAAGGTAGAAATAAAAACGTTACAAACGAAGCGTTCAGAGCAGGTTGAAGCCCTGAGTTTTGACTCGCAGGCAGCATTTCTACATATGTTCATCTCAAGTTTTGTTTGACATGTTTAACATCAAACATCATAACAGAAAATCACAAAAAACTTAATATGTCCCCTTTAATTTGATTATTTTGACTGTGACCTTGGTAAACAGAATTGTTATTAACGTGGCAGCTTCTTATTCAGAGTGTTGTTCATGTAAACATACTGAACGACTGTTATGCAATACCAACTGATTAAATTATTATTTATTTATTCTATGAATATATATATATATATATATATCGCATTTAGAAAATAAATGCTTCAACTGTGAAGACATCCTCAGTCGTCACTCCTTTATCTTCGAGCGCCGCAGTGTTTAGTCATTGGATGAAAAATGGAGGAGGAAAAAAAAAAAAAACACTTTGTAGTTTTTTTCCCCCTCTCTATTTTCTTCTCTTCTTCTATCTCTGTTTGACAAATGACTTATGCCAGATTCCCTCTGCTTGAATAACTAACGTGTTGATAGAGAGAGTGAGAGATGAAGAGAGAGAGAGGGAGTGATGGAGGGGGAGAGGAGTCTGCTTTGAGAGCTTAGCAGAAAAGAGAATTAGCTTTGACAGAGAGGCTCTAAATTTGCCATCGCGCATTACGGCGAGTGTGTGAGTCTTATTCCAGTATGAAACATCCCAGGAAATGTTTAGTTTCTCAGGATTGTTTGTATTTTTAATGCGTCGCGGAGTCGATAGAAACAGCTCATACACATCAGTTAATCATCTATAAGTGTCTGCGTGTCTGTGTGTGTGTGTGTGTGTGTGTGTGTGTGTGTGTGTGTGCAGTCATCCTCACGAACGTCTCTTTATCTCTAAAATCCCTCCAAACACACACACACACACACACACACACACACACACACACACACACGCAGTAATTGAAAGATTAGAGACAAGATAGAGAGACGGCAAAGTTCTCAGACGCTACAAAAACTAATTCATGGTATCAGCTTCAGAAGGGCGTCACTAGGACAAACAGGACTCATTTTCACCTTTAACATTTAACCTGTTAACACCTGGAGGAGAAACACAAGAGGCTGAAACTGCTGAATGCAAAACATGTTTTTAATCCTGCTCGGACCTTTTAATTTGTCGTACGCTTCTTTTTCATGCATCTTCTCATATCTATATATCGACACAGTACTGTGCAAAAGTTTTAGGCACTGAAGACGTTTAGATTCTTATCCGTAATGCATCACCATCAGGAAGGCGTCTGATCATCCCAAATGTATTCTGCAGCCATGACAACGAGAAATTCATGCCTGTAACAGCCCACATAAGATTTTTTTTACCTGAAGGACTGTTGTTCATCATTTGTGATGTGAAAACATCAGATTTCCTCACAGTCAGAGAAATAAAAAGT
Organism: Thunnus thynnus; assembly: GCF_963924715.1. Classification (NCBI taxonomy): domain Eukaryota; kingdom Metazoa; phylum Chordata; class Actinopteri; order Scombriformes; family Scombridae; genus Thunnus; species Thunnus thynnus. The sequence goes on from NC_089520.1 coordinate 3,038,563, forward strand.
TTGTGTCCTGCTGCTGACACTGAAGCTGAGAGCGTCAGAGCACAAGGAAACAGAGTCAATCTGCTCTGCGTCCGTTTCCATCATGTGTTTGGGTCATTCAGTGTGTTTACATGCACCGAGTAACCAGGTTACTCAGAGAAACCAGGTTACGTGGGTAATCGAGGAATGTGTTTTCATGTACTGTAGTAATCTGGTTACTGTGGATCTGCATTTACATGAAGCAGATTGTTAACCAGATTTGAACTGATTAGTAAAAGAAGATGCTGCTTCCTGACTTATTTTGCAGACTGACGGCGCAGTGACAGACAGAGAGGAGCTCCTCCTCACAGCAGGAAACTGTCTGAATTACCAAACAGTCAGATGTTCAGCAGTGGAAAGTGACTTATTTAGATTTCTACTTTGTTTTAGTTTCAGTTTTAGTCGGACTTTGGAAGGAATTAATTTTAAATATGAGGACACTGTGCGCTGTCTGCTGTACTCTCTGTCTGCAGTCTGTTGTTAAAAGCTGATTAGAAACCTGGTTTTAACTGTCAGGATTAATCTACCTGAAGCCAGGTTTGTCTAATCCTCTACCCAGATTACGGAAACCAGGTTTATTGTTTACATGACAGTTAAGAAATCAGCTGAGTGGAGAAAGCTTCAGTCCATATAAACAAGGGGTTTCAGGTGTTTCTCCACTGATTATTTGAATCATCAACATTTAGGGTCCAGCCTCACCTGTTAGCATGCAAACGTTTGCTGATTAGCACATCTGAGGTTGATAACAAACTAATGCAAGTCACATATTCTTCCACATACTTACAGTCTGCTTGTTGTTACAGCTGCTGTGTATTGAAAAAACTGCTCATTTTCTTCTTGTTATGATTATTTCCTGTTTCTAAGCTCATATTCTATTTTCCCTTCTCATTTTTCACCCCCAACAAGCTCGTAATCCCACAAGAATGATGAATAATACCGCCTTAAATCCAGGTCATGACATTTGTCACAACGCTGCTGCTTTAAGCAAAGTGCTGTCGCAGACGTTGTGATCAGTGGATGTAGTTTGTCATCTTTTATGTACAAACAGCTTGACTCAGTTTTGCTCTCTAGAAAGTCCAAAAACGCAGAAACTAAAGATAAACAAGAGAACAGAACATAATCCTGGAGAAGAGCAGAGACAGACTGACGCAGCGAGTGTCCAGAATAAAGTATTACCCGTCAGTAAAACCTCTCAGCAAACCCCAAACGCCATAAAAAACATTTGAAGTCTCTGACATTTCAGTTTCCACACTTTTAAACACGTGTTGGTCTCTGCTTATTTTAACACACTTAAACTAATACAAACTCTTCATCCTGGTCGTCTGCTGTCAGGAAGTGAAGCTACGTTCCTACGATGAACCGCTACCTGTATGTAGCTGCTGTTTACTGACACCGTGTCCGTCCTGTTTTGTAGGACGCATTTCACTGCTGCAAATTTGTTTTGACAAAACAATAATTTAGTTGCTAATAAAAGCAAAGAACAACAAGCTAACGCTAATGTTGATGACTTGTGGGTTATAGTTTAAAGTCACCTTAAATAGGGAAATTCTGAAGCTTGTAATTTATAAATTCAACCCTAAATCTAAAGAGTCTAAAGGAACCAGAGTCCGATTCAACCGGACTAAAAAAGACCCTTTAGGTCTTTGCACACCAAGTCCGTTTTTTTCGTTCGAAATTGTCGCACATTGTGTCAGTCATGTTTACACACCGACTCCGAATCCATCATTAAAGTTTTCAGAGCAGGTTCGATTTTCTACGTTTTTTTTGCATCTGTCAAAAGCCTTTACAGAGTTGTTTGACCGCTCAGAGCCACCGTACAAGCAAACAACAGCCTGGAAACACTGATACTATCAGCTCCAGCAGAGACGTTACACACAGACGGATCACAGGACGACTACTGATCATGATCTTGTCTGTATGTTGCAGCGTTTTGAGGCTGTGCTCTGAATATCTGCGGATCCAGTCGAAAGGCTGATCACCTGTGATCACCTGTGATCACCTGTGATCAGGTGTGTGTGTTCAGGATCAATTGGATCGTGGAAATTGGTGGTTTTCTTTCAAGAACTTAGAGGACCACAAAATCATCCTCACTGCTTGACGACTCCATTTTGCCTCGTATTGCGAATTTGCTCAAAGAATATAGAAATAAAATGCATCGTTCTCAGTGTGTGAGGTTTCTGTACGTAACGATTTTTGTCGGATGACGGATTAAAAAAACGCATACGAAGAAAACTTGGTGACCTTTAGTCTTGTTTCCAAAAGCTGACATCAGTACCTCATATAATACTTTTGTAATCACCACTTTTGTGCTGAAACATCAGAATTCAGTGTTTCTACCACAAATTTTACTCTTTGCAGGATGAAAAAGTCTCTGAAACAGTTTTTATTCCATCGTGGGACACTGAGGGCGTTTTCACACACGTTCACACAGTAGATGAGACGTTTCACACGGCAACATTTCAAGTCAACCAAAATGTATCAACAAAAGTCATGTGAGAGCTGTCACTCTGCTCATTGGGCAGAAATCTCGCGGGAGAACAGTTTTCTTAGAAATAGACCATCAGCAGAATTGGCGTTTCTTCATAATTGCGGTCAATTGCATACACCAAGCCAAAATATGCAAGCAGAATGGCACATTTTAATGCAATGTGTTGCATTAATGTATTATGGCCACAAGTTAATTCGCCCTGCTGCAGTTTCACGTCGGCATCCCCCTACATATAACCGACAGTTTGAACCAAGACCACGTCTTCAACGAGGTCTCGGTCCGGTTGTACCGGAGTGTGATCGACGTGTTCACACCTGCCCAAACGAACCACATCAAGGAGGTAAACACTCCAGGGTTCGATTCAACGGAACTAAACAAGACAGGTGTGAAAACGCCCTAAAACTCTTCATTTTTAATCTGCTTCTTTTGGCGGAACAATCCACCGTTTGTTTTCATGATTTACAGACTTGATCCATTGTAGAAGTGACGGAGCAAGTGCTGAATAAATCTGCTCTTGTCCCCCTTATTGAAAGAATATTTCACACAGGACCATATTCTAGACAAGCATAAGTTTGAAAAGGGGGGGGGGGAGTCGGTTGACATGATGACATGAAAAACGTTCTGCATATAAATGATTTTGGCTGGAGAGAAAACATATTTCTGGCGGGTAATTTTTTGTACTTTGCTGGTTCTTGGCAGGTGAGCCACAAAGTTAATTTCAAACGCTGCTTGTATAAAATGATCTCTGGCATGCAAACTCATCAGTGCCAAAAAAATGAACGTTTCAGCGGGACAACTGCCCGAGTGGAAGATAGCAGCGGACTCTGTGGACAAACGTCAAACTGGGATTATTTGAGAGACAGGTTTCATCACGGCGATATCAAACATCATCTTTATCACTGGCGTGCAGACGACTGCAGGGGAAAACATGATAGAAGAAGCCGTTATCGTCGCTGCGGGGCGCCGAAGCAGACTATAGACCAACCACAAGGGGAGAGGCAGACAGAGAGAGAGAGCCTGCTGGGAATTCCCTCAAGACGTTGTACATAAAGTGTACGTCTTGTGCTGTAAAATCATCTTTATCTTTCCTGCGACATGGAAGAAAGGGAGGCACAGGGAGAGGAGAGATAAAGGCTGGTGGAGGGGACGCAAGGGGAAGAGGAGGAGGAGGAGGAGGAGGGCTGCGGTGACAGAGAGAGATAAAAAAGAGGCAGAGGAGGAGAAGGATGAAAGAAACAGCGGCGTACAGAAGAGTACGTCTGTGTTTGAAGGTGTGAGAAAGAGAAGAACTAAATCTGAGGAAAAAACAAGTACAGAGCAAAAGAAACACAGATGAATAAACGGTGTTTTGACATTAGTTCTTGGTCATTCCACTGCTTTGGTACAAACCTTAACTTGTATATAAAGATGGATATAGTGAGGTGTGATGTCATCCATTGATTTTATTGGAACCAGTTTGGAGCATGGATGTGTTATAAGAAGTGGATACAGGACTCAGAGATGGTGCCCACTCATTCCTATGAAAGTTGCTCCGTGGTGCATGAAGCCAAAAAATCGGCTTCTTGCTGAATGTGGATGAAATAATTTTAGCTCTTCTAGACTTTCCGAATATTATCAGATTGAATTCTGATAATAAAAGGAGGCATTTTGCTCAAACATTTATTCAACGTTTTACAGCTGTTTCTTTTCCAATGATTGTGTTTGGGGAGAAACGTTTATTGGGTCAGTGTGCATCATGTGACAGACTCGGAAGTTGTAATTATACAGTTTGGCCACTATGTCAAATTGGCTTCACAGCTCAGGGTTGCAGCTTCTGGTCGGCGCCATCTTTTCCGTTTAGAGCCGGGACCTTCCAGACAAGGAGTGCACGCTCTAGAAACCATAGACTGTATAAAAATATGGACGTAGTTACCGTGACGTCACCCGTTGGTTTCTGAAGAGCGGTTTTGAAGCTCAAAGTGAGCCGCTCCGGCCGTCGCCATCTTGGCAGTGCGTGACTCTGCCTAACTCCCAGCCAATCAAAAATGGGCAAAGAGGCGGGCCGAATGGCTGAAACAAGCCACCTAGCGGCTGGCGGACCTGTCACTCAAACTAGCCATGTCCTTCATTATTCATAACTTTACGGCTTAATAACATTTAAACGGGTGAGTTATTAAAAAATTCACCCCCGTACAGTTGTCATGAAAGAGGAAATTAGCTTTAGACACCAAAACCGTTGTTTGTACCAGGCTGTAAACATGTTTATTTCTGCTGTAAAGTTGGGCATTTTAACATGGGGGTCTATGGGGATTGACTCACTTTTGGAGCCTCAAGTCATTCAAGGAACTGCCGCTTGCTAGAAACACGCCTCGCTACCTCAGACCCAAGCTAACGCTAGCTTACTGGGAACACCGAGCGCTGCACAACGTTAGCTACTTTAGCTAACTCATGCTAACAGGACAGAAGGAGCGTCATGCAGTCAAATGTTTTGAGGTTTCACAGCTTCATGATGCAAATGTTAATGTTCACACCAAACCAATGTGTTAGCAGTAATCATCTGCTTTGGTTTCTATGTTTATGATCAAACTGCCCTCCTATCAGTAACAACTACAACTGAATGACGCTAATTAACACTACATTGCATTTAATATAAAATGTGAAAATGTTAGTGAAAAGGCTTTAAACTCAGGGCTAACGTTAGCTGGTTAGCTGTTGATTATTTAAGTAAAGAAAGTTCACCAACATGTAGCTGCTGTTTAACTCTGTTCATCCTGGTTTGTTGGACACATGTCAGTGCTGCAGATTGTTTTGACAAAAACAATAACTAATATTAATTACTTGTGAGTTATAGTTCAAATCAATGATGCTAAAGTCACTTTAAAAGGAAGTTCTGAAGCTGGTAATTTATAAATTCAACTCTAACCCTAGAAAGTGTTTGTGTGATTGTTTTGGTCTCCAGCTCTGAAACAAACTTAGTCTTGTTTCTATCAAAGCTGAAATCAATACCTTACATAATACTTTTGAAATCACCACTTTGGTGCCAAAACATTGTCAGAATTCAGTATTTCTGCTTCAAATTTGACTCTTGGCAGGATGAAAAAGCCTCTCAAACAGCATTTATTTTCATCACAGGACACTAAATCTCTTCGTTTTTAAGCTGCTTCTTTTGGCAACGCAATCCACCACACTTCATTTAAAGGAAAACTCTTTTAAATCAAGGCTTTTGAAGAATTACTCTGCTCTCACATGCTTGTCTCAAACTCCCAGTCCCCTGACCATCAACTGGATTCGGATTGGAAACACGGAGGGTGTCTGCATCTATATTTATAGTTTTGATTTCACTGAAGAAATTGCAGAAAATACCCCAGTTGCTCCCCAGCGCTCATTCTGTCTTAATGAGGAGTTGAAAGGTTGATAAAAAACTAGTGTATCAAAATGATTTCAACAGAATAGAAAGAAAGAGAAGAAAGAGAAGCAACGGGGGGGAAAACAGTCAAATAATTGACTGAACATCTGTTTACCTCAGAGAGAGAAACACAAAAAGAAACAGTCAGCAGCTTCGGCTCTTTTCCTCCGACCATCTTTACAGTAACGTTAGTCTATAAGTCAGCTTCTGACCACCGAGGCTATAATGATCAAACAGACCAGCCGGGGTAAAGAGAAAAAGATAATTACGTTCTGTAATTAGGTTCAAACACAGTCAAACCAATTACGGAGACGATGAAATGTATTATTTGAGCTCTGCGTTCGGAGCGTAAGAAGTCATTAAGTGTCTGACAGCAGCTCCGAATCTCTTACGATGATGACAGAGAGCCTGGTTTCAACAAACCACACAGGAATACATGACGTCCGGGAAAACGGTGTTATTGGGTGTTACTCTGATTAGTTTGAAGTATGAATAGTACAGTTTGTATTGTTATTGTTGAAAGAGCATCCCTTTAAGAGATCATTCACATCTTCCATGTTTACCTGAATCACTCCGTCCTCTCTGTGTATTTTAACTTGTTTCATCATCTTACATCCTTTCCAAGAACATCCTGTATTTACACTAAGGATGTCCTGAGTTCATCCTACGGATGGGTATCAGGGCTGATAGGGCAGAATCGGTATCGGCAAAGACGAAGCCGCTCAAATGTCAATCCTTTGATTACTCTACAGTGTTTTTTTCCACCTGTTAGTGTCGCAGCGCTGCTCTCCTGCATGTTCGGCCTGTGCTTGTGTGGGTTTCCTCCGGGTGCTTTTAGTTTTGTGATGATGCTACGTTGTCACTCATTCACTCATTTTCACAAGTGTTTTTTATGACAGATCAGTTATCAGTATTGTGTGTGAGAGCTTACTGAGCTCAGTCTCAGTCTACTCGGAGGAGACGAGGGGACGATTTATTTAATATAACCGAGCTTTTTGCCGGCAGAGATCACACGAATGGTAAAAAAGAAGCCATCAAATCATCATAACCCACCCAAAGTGATTTTCCACCTGCTTAATTAAAAAAAAAGTTGCCCAGTTCAATTCCAGCAACAGAGTGAGACGTCTTCTCTGTAGCGTCACATGGATGTCATTCGCATCATATCAATAATAATAAGCTGATCAATTTAAAAGTTTTGTAGCCTTTGTTGCTTTGTTGTCCACTCACATATATACAATACAAATGTATTTGAGAAGATCCATTTGGAGTAAAGAAGGAGAAGAAGAAGTGAAATCCTGCTACTATAGTTTACGTAGCCTCCGGGGCCGGATGGGAAGCTTCCTGAAGCTGACCAATCAGAACAGCGTGTGGAATTGTACCAAATAATACATAGAGCAGTTCAGGTTAAATAAACAGCTGTGTAACCAGAAGAGATAGAGAAGGAGTTGTTTGTTGCCAGGTCGCTTTGACCAATGCCGATCATTGACACACCCAAAAAATGTCAGGCAGACAAACAGGAGACTTCTCAATATTCCCAATGTACACCACAAATTAAGAAATGTCCTACTCTCATTGGTCAAAATCCATGTGATCATTGACTCAGGAAAGTGCCAAAAGTCACGTCTGCTTTGGTATAAATAGGGGTTGGCTGTGAGTTGAAGGGAGCTGCTGCATTGGTGAGTTTCTGAGTTTTGTATGTTCGTATCTACACATCTCTCTGGTCCCAGCGTTTGGTGTGAACATCTTTATATAGCCTATATATTTCTCTTATTGTCAACAAATGTCATGTTTGGATCCAAACCAACAATGAACTGATCTACTAATAAGTATTGTGTGTGTATTTAAAGCCTGGTATATCTTATCTGTTGTCCAGAAACTATTAAAAACACATCAGTGAGTCACAGCGCTGCACTGGGTGACATGTTCCTTCATCATGAAGAGTTTGATCACGTTAGTTTGTGTAGAAACGGCTCCAAAGACTAATAACAGCATCATGTTTTCAGTCTCTGGATCGCTCCTTTAAGGGTTCGGATCTGGATCGGGAAGAAAAACTTAACATTTTAGCTTCATTTAGATGCATCTGTTGCAGCAAAATGAGATTTATAACATTTAACAGAGTTTGCACGGAGCAATAAATATGAAAACACAGATATTTAATTTGAAATTCATAGTTGTTTCTTCAGCTGTAACACTGAAACAATGAGGCATCAGGTTGCGGAGCGTCAGACGGATATTTTAATATTCTAAACTCAACACATTAGCTTATTCATGAGCATATTTTAAAATCCTGAAGCAGCGGCACATTATTTATACATTCACAGATTATATATATATATTCATATAACATGAATTTTACTGAACATGGCAGCAAACAGTTTACCCCTCTCTTAAATAATCCCCGTCAAGCAGCAGCAGCGTTTGAAGAACTGGTTCACGCTGGACGTACAAAGCTTCACATCCACAAGATGACAGTTTCTCTCTCGCTCGCTCTCATTTACCACAAATTCTTCTTTGATGTGAGATTTTCGTTACACTGCTGATGAGTCAACAGCATCACAGACTAACTTTAGCTCATTTTTCCAGTGTTTGACGCTGGTGTCTTTGGTGTTTACACCGGGGAGGCTTTGTTCTGGCTCAGACAAGAGGGAGACGTTGGAAGTTTTTTTTTTTTTTTTTTTTTGGTTAAGTATGTTTTTTTTTTCTTTAGGTGAACAAAAAAATATGTCAGCAGCACAAAGTGGTTCTTGTTTTGATTTCTGCTGTGAAATAATCTTTCAAAAAAAGCTTTTTAAGGACTGTCAGTGATGTTGAAAGTGATGATGTTTCTCTTCCTCTTCCTTTTGTCGGCTTATTTGTTCTTCTCTCCGTACCTCCACCTCTTCCCTCTCCTCCTCTCCCATGATCCTCTTCATCATTTTGTTTTCTCTCTCTCTCTCTCTCTCTCTCTCTCTCTCTCTCTCTTTCTCCAGGTAATGATTTGTTCCTGGTGGCGGTCCATGAGTTGGGTCATGCGTTGGGTTTGGAGCACTCCAACGATCCCAGTGCCATCATGGCTCCTTTCTACCAGTACATGGACACACACAACTTCAAACTGCCTCTGGACGACCTGCAGGGCATTCAGAAAATCTACGGTAAGGATTCATTTAGTATCCGTTAATAGATAACTGTTACTCAGGGTTGTTCTTTTGTTGGTCTGTTCATCAAAATAATGTGTTTTAATAAGTCAAAATTATACTGATACTTGTCCAAGACAGGACGCTGGGACGTTTCCAGCCTGCTATGATGCTTCGTGTGCAAAGTTACCTCTACTTCCTCATTGAACTGACGTCAGATTGGTCGCACATGCACACAAAAGGCCATCCGCTCTGTAGTCTTTGTTGCTAAAGTTGTTTCGTGTTGTCCACTCTCATATTTCAGATCTGATTCAGCTCCAACATTTGCAGATATATTGAGAAGTTGACATTTGGAGTAAAGAAGGAGAAAAAGAAGTGAAATCCTGCTACTATAGTTTGTTTACGTAGCCTCCGGAGCCGGAGGAAGCTTCCTGAAGCTGACCAATCAGAACAGAGTGGGCTCATCAGGAGGCGGGGCCTTAAAGAGACAGGAGCCTGTTTCAGACAGAGGCTGAACTGAGGGGCTGCATAAAGGACCAGTAGAAGATAAATAAGGAGTTTTTAACTGTAAATTATGCAAAGATATTCCAGTAGAGCCCCAGAATATAAATATACACCTGGAAATGTGCAGAATACATCTTCTTTATGGATTATAACTTTAAAATTTGGTCTCACCTGCTGTGAAACTTGACAGCCTGAACACTTGACTTCACTTGAGACCTGAAAGCAAAAATGTGCAAAAGCAAAAACAACACACCTCGGATATTAATTATTAATCATAAAGCCCAGAATGCATCTGAATTATGAAGAACTGTTGTCCAGCGTCCAACAGCACAGCACAGCACAGCGCTGCGCTGAGTGAATATATATGAATGTAAATCTGCATCAGGCTGATAAATAATACACAGCTGGGTAATCTTTTCCTGGAAAGAGAAAAGATTTTAAACTAAATGTGTGACTTTGTGTTCTTTGGTCTTTTTTGTGTCGGCACCAGGGACACTTTGTTCCATCCCAGACAAGATAAGATTTCAGTAAACTCTCTTATTTTTTAAGTGAACAAAGGACAGCGAAGGCCTGTCAGCAGCCGACACGTTTCCTAACACGCTTCCTGTTTATAATCATGACAGCTTCTGTTGTAATGTAGTGTAACATTTATTTGTCATGCAAATACACAGAGGCAAGAAAAGAAAGTCTTTTGAGTCAGAAATAAAGAATATTTCCAATAACATTTATCATTTCATTAGTATTGATAACTGTATTTGCAGAATCTGTTGCTGCTTTGTTCTTCACTTACATTGGTTTAGTTTCCTGTAAGCTTCATAGCAGGAAGGTCGTCTTTGTCCTTCAGAACAAAAGAAGGATCTTAACATTAAAGGTCATGATACACAGGTGACATTTTGAGTCAACGTCGAAGGGGAAGTGCTGGCCAAAACGGTGCGGTCAACAGTATTTTTCCACTGTGCTTGTGTTCAGTGTGGATAACAGAGCCTGTTATTTTATCTGCTTTGAGTTCATCCTATTTGCCTCACTGCTCTGTCTCTCCAGCACCTGAAAATACCAACCATCCACTCTCAGTTGAAGGGCTTTATTTCAAAAATGCTGGTGTGCAGGTTCCTATTCAACCTAAAAACAAAAGACAACAAAAAAAACTGCAAGCTTTGTGAGGGTAGATTTATTCTTATTCCTGAAATATAAGCTGCAGGTATGAGCTGTAATTGTCCTCCTGCATTTAGAATTAAACTCTGTGGTTTGTGGCTTTAGAAGAAAATTATCGGTGCGTCATCCAATGGAAAGACAAATTCTGGCTGCCCTTTTATCTGTCATGCATCACCACGGCGCTCTGTTCTGAGTAAGAAATTATTGCACCTGAAAATGAATCACAGAAAATTACTCATGTTGTTTATCTCTTTGTGTGGTGTCTCAGAGGATCTTACATAAAAATTCATATTTACACAACTAAAAATCAGTCAATAACACAGTGACTCATGTTTCTGTGGATCTTTGTGTTCCAAACCGAACTGTATCGCCTCATAAATCCAAAAAACAACATTTGAGCAAACGATGGAACGATTCACGATTCGTCGTTTTTTTATGTTTTTTTCACCAGGTATCCCCACGGCCATGCTGGAACCCACCAGACCGTTACCCACCTTACCTTCTCGGCGGACACACTCCACCTCCGAACGTAAGCATGACCGTCATTCCCGTCCAGCGCGTCCGCCCGGCGACCGGCCCGCGCTGCCTGGAAACGGCAAACCCAACATCTGCGACGGCAACTTCAACACTGTGGCCTTCTTCAGACGAGAGATGTTTGTCTTCAAGGTGAGCGGAGAAGCACACGCACACACAATACAGTCGGCTTTAGGGGGGCGGCTGAGCGTAGTCGTCCACTAATCGGAAGATCGGCGGTTCGATTCCTGGCTCCTCTAGTCAGCATGTCGAAGCGTCCTTGGGCAAGATACTGAACCCCAGATGTGTATGTGAATGATAAGATCCCACTGATGTGCAGGTTGGCTTGTAGTGTAGAAGCACTTTGAGTGGTTGGAAGACTAGAAAGGCGCTTTATAAGTGCAGTCATCCATCCATCCATTATCTGTACCTATTGATTATGGACAGATTATGGGACAATGGAGCCCTGAGCACAGACCATAGACTGTATAAAAATATGGACGTCGTTACCGTGACGACACTCGTTGGTTTCTGAAGAGCGGTTTTGAAGCTGAAAGTGAGCCGCTCCGGCCGTCGCCATCTTGGCAGTACGTGACACAACCTAATTCCCAGCCAATCAAAAATGGGCAAAGAGGCAGGCCGAATGGCTCAAAGCAGGCATGTCCTTCATTATGCATAACTTTACGGCTTAATAATATTTAAATGGGTGAGTTATAAAAAAATTCACCCCCCGTACAGTTGTCATGAAAGAGGAAATTAGCTACAGAGACCAAAACCGTTGTTTGTACCAGGCTGTAAACATGTTTATTTCTGCTGTAAAGTTGGACATTTTAACATGGAGGTCTATGGGGATTGACTCGCTTTTGGAGCCTCAAGTGGTCATTCAAGCAACTGACTCAAAAACTGCACCTTAACTTCAGTATTTAGTTCTTGACGGAGCAGCATCGATCCATCAATGAAAACTGTGACGAAAAATATTTGTTGACGACCATTTTTCATGACGAAACGAGACTAAAAGTAAACAAAAAAATGAAAATCCTTTGAAAATGTGAAAGACGGATGAATGAACAAATTGACAAATGACCAGAAATAACATGTGTTGTTCAGAAGTTGATTGAGCTGTTTGACTTGTTGCTCTGCTGTCGATAAGAAGCATCTTCATTCAGTAAACTTCAGTAAAGTCATCTGACACTTCTTGGAAGAAACGTATTTATCCGACATGATTGATGTTCAAGGTGTTTTTATGCATCGTGGGCTGCTTCTGTTTTGTGCATCTTATTGTGTTATTATAGTGTTCAGTACACAGTGCATTCATTTCAGCAGCCTTTCTGTTTATGCATCTTTTGTTTATGTCAAAATAAGGGCTGGTCAATATCAGCTAAAATCAATATCACCATTAATTTACCTCTGTAAAGATTAATCAGTGGATATCTTAAACTGGATTATGACATATTTATTTACCATATTAAGTAGTTAAGAACACTTTTAGGTATTTGTTTGCTGTTTGAGTAACACTTTTATGACTTCTGTTATCTCATTAACATATTAGCAGAGTGCAAAGTACGAAGAATTAAACTGTGACCTTGAAGAAGTGGGAAAAAAAAATCAGTCACACCGAGATATTTACTGTAAACGAATTTAATTTTAGCCGTGTTACTTTTCTACATTTGATCGGATGCACTCATCTGTATGAACGTGGACAGAAATAGCAGCAACAGTGGAAGCAGCAGTAAACCGAGTCTCTGGTAACAACAGATTAATGCTCTTGATAGGCTCATTTGCCAGTAATTGCAGAAATGCAGGAAAGCTGGAAAAGCACTGACGTAGAAGCAGATGAGGCTGTTTTTTTTTGGGTTCAGTGCATCCAACAAGAACATAAATCAAAAAATATAGAATCCACTAAGATATCAAAATCTTATATTATAAAAGAATCCGGGGTGCATTTTGTCTGCAGGTATTTGTGTTTCAGACACACGTGTGGGCTCTATTCGAGGAGAGGATCCTGTTCCGTGTGTAATTAACGGTGTTAGCCGCGACAGACGGTGAGTCATACGGCCGTGGGTTGCTATATAAAAACAGGGTGACACTGGGGGATTTAGATAAAGCTTAATTGAACATTAAGTGGAGAGGACGAAGGGGGCCTGTGAGCGAGGTATGGTCGAGCGGTCGCTCCGACGCTGGCAGCTTTACGGGTTTTGATTCCCACCGGGGAGGCTGCCGAGGCTAAAAATGTGAGAACTGTAAGGCTCTTCAGATGAAAGATTCAGCCCAGTGGCATATGGTACCATCCAGCCTGGGATCATTAGCGCTCGGCATATGCCTGCAGTACAGTTAGTAACAGGCTAACGCGGCTTTAGTACGACTATCATACCGACACACACGGAGCAGGCCTTTACACGACGATGTTCACGGAAAGATGCTGCTGCCAGACACAGTGTGTGTGTTTGACATATCATACATGTATGAATGTGTGTGTGTGTGAGAGAGAGAGAGAGAGAGAGAGAGAGAGAGAGAGAGAGAGAGAGGACTGGAGCAGAAGAGGAAGAAAATCCATTTTGATGTCTCTGATCGTTAAACTGAATGTTACAAAAGGTCATAAACCCGTCTAGCCCTCCGTCTGTCTGTCTGTCTGTCTGTCTGTCTGTCTGTCTGTCTGTCTGTCACCGTGTGTCTTTCTCTCTTCTATCTGCTCACCCGTCCATACCTCTCTGTCTCTCCGTCTCTCTGTTGCTGGTGGATTCCCGACTATCCGCCAAACTGCCCATATTGTCTCATCGGCCTCTCCGCCTGTCTGTCTCACTCTGGTTCCCGTCTATCTATCTGTCTGTATGTATTTCTGTCTTTTTACTCAATATGATGTGAAGATTTTGCCGTTGCCTCACAAATTCCCTCGCCACCAAGCAGCAGCAGCGACCACGATGGCCGCTAGATTGACTCCTGTTCAAAAAAAACCCTCAACTTCTCTCCAGAAATACCGAGTCAATCATTGTTTTCAACGATTCATTATTGGTCTCAATCTCTATATTCAGGCCCTCTAATAAGAGTGCTGGCAGTCATTTTTGGAAGTTATTGCTCCGTTAATAAGATTTGAAGACTTACAGTAGCTTTGATGTCTGTCGTGTGGGCGCTGCAGGCTGTTGGAAAGGAGAGCACGAAGAAGAAGACAGTAATCAAAGGACTGACACTTGATTGGCCGAAACACCCATCTATAGGATGAACTCAGGACATCCTTAGTGTAAATACAGGATGTTCTTGGAAAGGATGTAAGATGATGAAACAAGTTAAAATACACAGAGAGGACGCAGTGATTCAGGTAAACATGGAAGATGTGAATGATCTCTTAAAGGGATGATC